>NC_056729.1:1476960702-1477053202 GCF_019279795.1 Protopterus annectens
AGAAAGAGAGCTACTGTATTCTCTGAGTGTAAGACAATTCTTGAAGCCCTTCTTCAACTGCACCAGATGGCATGTGAATAAGTTATAGGACAATATTCTGAAAGAGCTGTATATGGGTGGATTACCTTCTTAATATGGCTGTTGACCCACTAAAGGATGAACGATTCCATATACTATAGGCATGGCAGTGGATATATTGGTATCACATGAAAGGTCAACATTCACCAGAGCTCCAAGGTTTTCTGCTATTTTATCAACTTTTAGTTGTCACTCCCACTTCCCTGCCACCTCCTACAAGCTCCTGAGCCACTAGTCTAACTCAAGTCATCTGTGGCATACTGAGGGCTTTATCCAAATATGCCACAGAGCTGGCTTATGCTTGTGGATGTTTGTCTGCAATCACTGGGGCCTGTGGAACAAGATAATAGGGAATGTTCTGCAGTCTTATATCAAAGAATAGTTTTGAGGGTGCAGATGTAAATACAAATAATTCCAGATTCTGCAACCTCTTTCCTGAAGTTATAAAGTTATTTTTGAATCATACTAGTCACCAAAATGGCCAGTTTATTTTGGCTATTATTTCAAAAGCTTTTGTGGGACTGATGATAAAAAAATGTGTTAAATTTTGAGGAACTGCTTGATGAGTGTAGAAAAGCTTCAGCACAGATACATGATGCTCTTTTTTGCACAGAGGAACTAACTGTATGAAATTTGAGGCTGAGTGACTGAAGTACTGTCAATTGTTATGAACTCTTCACCACCTCTTATTTTCTGTTATTCTTAGAAGCTATCAGGCTTTGTTGTTTCTCTGTACCTTGCTATCATAATGGTGCTTATGCTCTGGAATGTATATAAAATACTCATATTTCAGGAACTGAAGAAGTTTGTACATGAGTATAAAAATATTAGAGAGTCTGGAGTCTTTTCAATAGTATAACAGAAGTAGAGATCTCAAAACACTCCAAAGTGCTACTGTATTTGTGATTACTTAAATAAATCTATGATAATATTGCTTATTCTAAATTAGAAGCGATCTGCCAGTGCCAACAAATGGAAACACTATAGAAAGTGCTTGAAAAACATCATTTGATACCATCTTTTTTTTTTTTTTTTTTTTTGGGGGGGGGGGGGATGATCAATCTCCCTTAATTTCGTAAGAGCCAGAAGAAGCCAAACTTGACTTACTGAGAACTAGTAGGGAGGCATGATTTCACTAGCTGAATATATCAAGCACATATAATTTCTTATCATATTGTACTGGACAGCTTATGAAACATTGGGTAAGTACTGATAATGCTGGACAAAAACTTTAGAGTAGGGCAGCATTTCCTGTCATGAGGTGCCTTACCTACAGAGTCTGCGAGTCATCTCTGTGTCTGTATGGATTTGTGTCAAGGTATCTGGTTTCTTACATACCTCAAGGATATGGTGGTAGATGAATTGGGTATTTTTAAAAATGACTTTAACTATGTATGTGTATGTGTGGGTGCATACACAAAGACTGGAGGTCAGGTGGGGGAGCCTGGAACAAGGGTTTGGGGACAGTTGGCTGATGGAGACAATGGTTGGTGGAACAGGTGGTTGAGGGGGGCAGGAAAAAGGGTGTGTTGACCCAGATGCCAAACTCCCTTCCTAACTTTCTGCTTACTAACACTGATACATATTACATTTTAAAGAGTTGCCTGTAGTTATGGTGTGCTATTTTCTTGTAACACCTGACTTATCTTATCTAAAGATGTACTGTAAAAGTATATTCCTCATTTGCATGGCTCTTATTTTTCCTTGGCTCTTACCCTGCTTGCAAGAGGGGTTACATTTCAGCTGCATATGGTGCTGCGGTAGTGTTGTTGCCTCACAGTAAGACATTGTCCTGTTAGATTCTCAGCTAAAGCGTCTTCTGTGTGGAGACATGCATGAATGGGCGTACCTTTGTTGAAGGTTGTGCGTCAGGGCTGGCAACTCGGCACGTAAAAATCTACTGCCAATCATTAGCGGACTGGAGTTCTGCTGTGGCGACCCCTAACCGGGAAAAGCCAAAAGACACAACAACATCCCTCTGAGCTCTTCACATGAACATGATAGACTGGCTATAGGCTTTGTTAGGCCGTACTATGCCGCATGCCACAAATATTCTACAAGCCTTGTCTGGCTTGTGCTTCACTAAACCACCTGATTTATCCAGCCATAAAAAAATCACATTTTTATTGGGCAAACACCCATTCAATGATGTTTAAAGCTCACCTTTGAGGGTTATAATAGGTCTCCATGCATGGTGTTTGCAGCCCTCTGATGGAGGTGAATAGTCATAACTTAAGGGGATATCAAGCATCACCTGTGGCATGGTGCCCCACGCAAAAGGCATGATACAAGGCACTTGTGTGCTTGCTGTGATCCACATTGCTGTCCTAAGGATGTGTTTATTGAGGGATAGTCATACCTGTTGATATAGACATAGGCATCATCTGTGTTAAGTGTATGGATAACAGTCTATATGGCATCTATAGATGCTTGAGGATCTGGAGATATAATGGAACCTTCACAATATTAGCAATCATTCTTCCTGGTTCTGGAATGTTTGGATGTCTGTTTCTTCATGGAATCCCAGGCAGTGGAGGAACTGCTGGAGAATATGGTTGACTGAAGCCTGAGATATCATTTTCTTCTCTCCAGTAGGCTTTTGAAAGGTGCCAACAGCTGTAATAATAATAATAATGGCTGTCATCATTTGTGTCAGCAGGGGAACTGAATGTTCTGTGGCCTTCTGCACTAAGGAGGATATGACTATTCATGTGGAAGTTGTCCTGCTGCCCCTGCCTGGTGAGGGTGTTGTACAGTATTTTTTTCCAAAAGCACACCTTTGCATATGCATGGTACATAGCTGGTGGCATTGCAACAAGTTGAAGAATGGCAGTTAGTAAGTTAATGATTAGTGCTGGACTGAAGTTTATTAGCCTAGTTCATTTTCCCTACATTTTATTCACTGTCTGTATTGTGGCATGTGATGTTTTGGTGAACATCAGACAATGTTTGTGAATTGCTTTCAAAGTGTTATGCTGATGTATGCTACATACTGTATGTTCTGCTGCTAGGCATAGCCATTTGTGAATTATGAAATCTATTTATGTAGCATGTTGAATGATCGCCAGCTTATGCATTGTGCATTATGTTGTTATTGTGCTGTATACAGCCCACTATATATTAAACCCCTCGTAGCTTTAACTTTGAACTAGTTCCAGACTGCTAGACCCATATGAGTCCACACTGCAGTCATTAGACAGATGCAGGAAGATTCTAAAGTGTGTGCATATGCACCCATGTGTGTTTGTGTTTGTATGTAAGGGGCAGAGTCTCAATTAGAAAGAGAGTTTTAATTTTTACTACACATAGCCATTCCAAAAACATTTATGTCATTCACACTTTATGTTAATGGGGTAGTATTATCAGGAATAATTTCCATAAACAGCCATATTTCATTTAAATAGACTTATGAATTATATGTAAACAACATATAAGCATTTGTTGTCTTATTACTTTTGCTAATAAAATGACTATTTTTTAATTTCCCTGGAGGTGCCGCTGACTTTCTCTGATTCCATGTAAATACCACCATGGGAAGTCAGGTAGGTAAGGGTTCAGTGGAGAGTGCATTTAAATAGTTATCAAATAAATGCATTTCTCCAAGTCATTAAGTTAACTGAGGACACTAGCTTCTGCCCATCTGGATGCTTGTTCACAATTTCCATGCTTCTCAGACGGAAACAATGAGTAAAAAGGTTACACAGACAAACGAATCAGTAAAAGCTATAAGAAAATTCTAGCCAAGATAGAATTTCCACTCTGTGACTCCTTAAACCTCTTGTATTAGAGGCACATGGGATATATGTAAATGACCCCTTAAGGACAACAGCTATATGGCAGTTCTGAATGCCCATGATTTTTTTTTCTCTTTTTAAGTCTGTTATGGACAAATTCAGGCCAATAATGCCAAATCCCACTAGCTGTGGACATGCATGTTTCAACCTTCTTATGGCCTCATGAGCACAGCATAAGTAGACAGAGACAATGAAAGTTTAGTAAAATAAGCAGCAATTGATTTATTCATCATTTAATTTTTTTCATTAGCTTTTATTGTGTTCATATTATTTGTAATATTTCAGTTTAGCCAAAGTTCATTCTGAGCTGAAAGAGGATATTGTCACTCCAGTCTACTCATCACTGTAGGGTGATGTTTAAGTAGCATTTGCCAGTGCAGAATGTTGACCGCTGTGGAGACAGACTGCAGTAAAATGGTAAAAGGGAGGGACAGAGAGCTAATTCTGAGCCAGTATACATAAAGCAGTGTGCTGTATGTAGGCTAGAATGAATGTCTGTAAAATGTTGGGTTGTGTGGCTAAAAGGCTGTAATGCAAGAGACACAGATGCTATTCTCCGGTGTACAGAATGTAGAAAATCTCATACACAGAATATTGAATAGAAATTTCTATGCTTACAAAGAATACATCAAACTTGTGATGACAGCATAAACAAGGCTGCTAAGATGTTCACATGCTATGGGCATATCATGTCTTTAGGGGTCAAGCAGAGACCTGGAGTTCAGACTGAATAAAGGAGTATGGGTCGCACGTGGAAGAAAAAAACATCAGGTATGATCAAGGAAGCTTGAAATGAGTGAAAAAGGAGGTGGGAAAGAAAATCAAGAGGATAACTACAACAATCAGCCTGACTTGTTGAATTATTTCTTATTTATTCATTTATAATATTCATTTTGATGCTTCTATTTTGCCAATCTCTTCCATTTTCAGTCACCCCCTCCCCAGAACATCTGGAAATAATTGACTTTTAGTCAGAGTGTATTTCTTGTTTAACACTTTTCCACTAAATAAGTATATTTAGTTCATTTGCTACATTGCAAATACTTTAAACAGAGCAGAATAACCATAATGCAACATCTCCGGCATTGCAGCTCTGACAGTAGGAGTAGATAAAAATGACAATGTGAATAGTGCATTGTTAAATGACAACTTCTCAAAAATGGAATCCGAGCTGTACAGCCCAAAGTATTGAGATATTTTGCTGTTCAGCCCCTTGGCTTTCAAAGGAAATAATCAATGCAGGTATGCAATAGAAACGCTATATATTTATACCTGAGATATTCCAAAAGCAAATGGGCAAGGAACCACAGCATTAAACAGGGCAAAGAACAGCATTCAGGTAAAAACGGCTTTCGCCATCATCAGCATGAGCCGGATCTGAACATGTGACAATCACTCAGTTCAGAGCGCAATGTATCCAACTCCCAGATGCATGCTTACTTACTTACTGGAAGATATAAAAGAGTCCATTGCTTTTAACGTATTTATTTATTTATTTGTATTTGTTGACCAAGACAGTTTATTTGGGCACAGTTCAGTTTCAGCTGAGACCCATTCAAGTTTAGATATATATTTTTAATAAAATGGTTACATGTTATAATGTAATTAAAACCAGACAGCATACACAGAAATGAATGACATATTACAGTGTACATTATTTCTCAATATACCAACATGTTAGCTGTGAGATAGGTCTTAGATGGAAAACAATCAGCATGCACAATAATATTTACATTATATGCACAAGTAAATGACACTTATGGGCTTTGTAATTAGGATTTTCTTAAGTCACAGACTGTGGAATAGTAGACGCATTGAGTAGCAGTGCAAAGAAGAGGAGATAATAAAGTGGAAAAAAGAGATAACCTGTGGGGACAGGTTACAAGTTTAAGAACCTGACAGCCAAGGGAGTGAGAGAGGCTAATCAGAAAGAAAGGTAAAGAAAGTTTGAGACCAGTGGATCACATGGCACTTATTCAGTTGTATATCTGGTCTGTAGGGTAGGGAGTTTTATATTGCTTTTACTGGTGGTGTTGGGATGGGAAATGGGTAGGATATATAAATGCAAGAATCCCTATGCCTGTGAGTATAACACTGCATTGGGATGCCTCAATCTTTTCTCAGGTTTTTGGGAGGGTTTTGGATTAGGTCTGTGAAAGCCAGGAGTTGACTCCTGGCATCCAAGATCAAGGAATGGCCTCAGTGATAGTTCCATAGGAGGCATAAAAATTGAAAACATATTTCTCTAAGAAATTCAGGTAGTCAGATTAATGGTTTAGAAATAGCATTCAAAAACATTATTGCCAAACTGTATTTTCTTTACTAGTTTATATAAGATGAAAAGACTTTGACCAGAGGCATTGCGCTGGTACATACCATGGAATGAGGTGTGCTGAACATCATTTAGGGTATATAAGATGGATGTGGATCAGTTTTATCTGATTGCCAAAAATTAATGGTTCATTTCTAGGTAATGCACTTTCTTCAGTGAAAGATATTGGTGTGCATGTGATCCACTGGGGAGGGTAGCTGCAAACTTAACTAGTCTGTAATAGGCTTGTAGTTTGCTGGCTGATGAGGACATCACAAATGCAGAGGAGACTGGGCAAAGGATAGATATAGGATGTAGTTACGCATGCTGACACAGTACAAAGGGTTTGATTTTATACAATAAATCTAGTTTTTCAAAACCATTTTGATTATTTAACTAATATGTTGGTTCAGTGTTAGAATGTGGTCACTTATGATTGCATATGTAGTACATTATATCCTTCTTCAGCTTACCTCTTTGTCTACAAATAAGATATGCAGTAGTGCATGAAACTATAGAAGCTTGTTCTGTCATTTTAGACTGTTACTCAGAAAGAAAACCACCAAAATGCTACCTCTGTGAGGGGATTTCACAATGGTCCCACACTTAAAACAGACTTATCCTCAGTACACACACCAGCATGCAGCATATATTCTTTATGCTACCTTTATCAGGAATGTAAGACATATAAGAATCTGCAGAAGAACAGTCAGGAACAAGTAGGAATGATGCTGTACATATGCACAGCAGAAATTATTAAAATAAGAAATCCTGCCTAGCTAATTTTAAGTATTCTCAGTTGTGAAGGGTTTTATTTATTCTGTGCTTTTAAATGGGTTAGTCCCACTGCACCAAATGTTCATTTATAGGTGTAACATAGGGAGAAAGCCTCCAAAATATAAACCTGGAGGCAATCTATTTTATTATAGTAGTCAGCCAACATAAACAGCATATCCTAGAGATGTGTGAGTGCCTGGTGAAAGCCCACTAACCCATACAGAAAGCATACCGAATGCAACAAGACAGCATGTGGAGGCCAGTACTGAACATCAGACCTTGGACCTAACATACATCAGCATTAGGAGTGTATTACTGTGATGTATTTACAAAACTAACAAGATGCAGTAGGAACAGAGCACCTGAGAAATGAAGGAATAAATAATATAATTCCTCAAAAACATTGGGAAGGTGGCAGGATTTAACTTTAGATGTGCATCCCATATGGGTTAACACAGGCCTAAAGGAGATGCCCTATGCTGACCATCTAAAAAAAAACTCCAGCTTTACTCTGTCGCATATCGCCTACTCAGAGGCGATCTCTGCCTAACATACAAAGCTATGTCAAACCCAGAGCTGTTGGACATGCTCCACTTAAAGAAATCCCAGTCCCTCTGAGCTACACGGTCTAGGGAACTAAACCTTGTCACCACAATAAACAGAACATGCTGGAGGGATAGATTCCTGTCCCAGAGACTTCCCATACTCTGGAACAAACTACCTATCTATATCAAACAAAGCTCCTCATTAGCACTTTTCAAGAAAAATCTTGATGATTGGATGGGAGATAGGAAATTCACCCTGGGAATCATTTCTGTGGCTCTGCTCGACAGGGGCACAGGAAAATCATTTTCTTGGGTGGCAAAAGCCAGGGTATCTTTTTGGCTAGGTTTATATAGGCCCTAGGGCCAATAGCCTAGTACCTACCTATGAACCTATGAACCTATGAAGGCAGAAGCCAGTAGTTTGATTTAAAAAAAAGACAGATCTAAAAATGTGGGTCTACCTCAGTTTTGTCGAAATCCCATATTATCAAATCTCACTTTGTCGACACTCAAAATATCTGACTCCCACATCATCAAAACAGCGAAACAATGAAGATCTTCCTAGGGTAAGTAACCTGTTGTGCGAGACAGTGAACTTTGCCCTTTTCCCAACTATAGTGTGATCGCAGAGTTGGTATATTAAGTTAGGGGTGTGGGGGGGTGCATCCCCCCACATTGGGAGTATGGGGGTGCAGCCCCCCACCTGGGTGGGTTAGAGATGGTGCAGTTTGGGTTTTGTTTCTTTTTAGGTAAGTGGTTACTTACCCTGGGAAGATTTTCATTGTTCCTCTGCTTCGATGAAGTGGGAGTTTGATATTTTGAATGACAACAAAGTGAGATTTGTTAATATGGGATTTTGACAAATTGAGGTAAATCCAAAAATGTATATAGTAGATCAATACACTTATAAAATTATGTAACCAGGACAGAAGTTTACTTAGCCCTTTATCTGTATATGCAAGGTATAAAATGTGAGATTTCTATTCTGTGCTTGAGGATCATAAGTGCAGTCCTCAGAACTATAAAAAACATTAAAAGCAATAACAGGAAAATATATAGTAAGTCACAAACTCACAAATTGCTGTATCTGACAATACTCTCTTCTCAGAGGTACAATGATCTCAGAGTAGTATACCTAAGAAGCAGGGGTATGTTTGAGGGATGCAGAGAGCTTCCACCCTGCAAAAAAATATTTATATTGCTGAGTAAGAATTATTTTTGGATGTTTAAGTTATCCTAGAAGACTTGCAGTTAATTTGATAGAGTTCCAGAATTTGTTGTATCGAGTCTCAAATTTCAGATACATGGCTATAAAAGTGAAGCATTGTTTTACTACCCATAAAGCCTCTTCTCCTACTTCTTTACAGGTTTGAAAGATGTATCTTTGGGTGATGAAGCCGGCAGTGCTCTTTGTTTCTGTGCTGTCCTGCATGTTGGCTAACTCGACCCTGTCAGCATGAACCAGCAGAACCATTGTACTAAATTTTTCTGTACCCCTCCAGTTGAATAAGGAAGGATAAACAGTAACTTGGGCTCCTTATTTTACAAGTAGAAAGTCACTGCCTAGGAACATAGAATACTAAGCAAGTGATCATAAGAACCATAAAGGGCCTGGCCATGTACACCTTTAAGCAGCTACACTTAAACATTCTTGCCACCATTCACGAGTCCAAATCAAGCAGGAATATCCATGATAACCATGGTCTAAATTTATGTCCATCCATTCAATCATCATGACTAGCCTTAAAGGCAAATAAAGTAGTACTTTGCTTGACTTGCAGTGCTGATTTGTTCCATAGGCTAGGAATACACTGAACTAGGACCCTATCCCTTCAGTGAGTCTTCTTAATTTGTTGGTGTAAATTTAGGTACCTAGTATGGATGTTTGTAAAGCTACTAGTGTGTGAAGAAAAAGGAGGTCAAATAGGACTGGGTCTTTCATGGCTCAAATAGTTATGCTAATCTATTAGGATAGTTGAAGGATCTAAAGCTTTTAGTTTATTTTATTTATTTATTTTTTTTTGTTAAAGTTGTTGGGGCTTTTCCAGTTGAGTGATATGATTGGATTTGTACTTACCAAAGAGAGCACTGTATTTGATAGTGGGTCTAATAAGGGAAGAGTACTGGGGTAAGATGACTTATTTGGATCTTGAAAATATTCCCTTGGAAATGAACCAGGCCAGATTGAAGGCTTTTCTTACAATGGTGGAAACATGATGGTTAAATGAGAGAGAGAGAGAGAGAGAGAGAGAGAGAGAGTTGATCATATAAGTGCCCAGGTCTCTTATGACTGTATGTGTTTGAACTGGAGTTCTACTTATGAGATAAGATCAGCTTTTTTACCATATGCTTCTATGCTACACTTTTTTGCATTTAGCTTGAAATTGTTTTTATTATACAGGTATGTGCATATTCCAGCCCTTTCTGAAGCAGTTAAGTGTCAGTAGATGAGTGGATAACAGTAACCAGCTTGCAGTCATCAACACATCTGGTCAATCATACGTCAGGAATATTGGCTTGGATGTTTGTAAAATAAATGCCAAACATGACTGAGCTCAGCACTGATACCTGTGGTATCTCACTAGTTGCAATGTTATGTTAAAAGAGGGTACCAGCAATTGTTACTACTTGGGATCTGTTGGATTGCCTATTTACAATCCAGCAGACAATGCAGGGAACTACATTAAGTCTGTCAAACGTTTCAGTAATACCAGCATGGGGGATAGTGGCAAAAGCCTTGATCATGTCAAGATAAGCAGCATGGTCACAGTAACTACTGCCCAAAGCTTGTATAACTTTTTCACAGAACTTTCAAGAGACAGGACCTGCCCATCACAAACCAAACTAACTGGGGTGTAGCTCAGTTATGTTGACTATATCTACATAAATGAGTTTTGCTATGATATATCCCTTGGCTTTGTATATAAGGCTGGCAAGACTGATAGGCTTATAATTACCTGGGTCTGTAGATGGGCCATTTTTGTATAGAAGAGATTCAGTGGCTGTTCTACAAGCATCAGGGACAAACCCTGTTGACTGGCTGAAGCTGAACAGTTTAAGCAGAGGCTCATATAGAGCATATTTGGCATTGGTGTGAATGCAGCCTGGTGTGTATAGAAGCATTCTTCTAGCTTTTGACAAGGATTCTAAGATTTGTTCCAAGGTGATTACAGGGAAAAATACATTTTCTGGGACAGTGGATGCAACAATGTGGATGGTTGTGGTAAAGTTACCTTTAACTTTATCTCCTAATATATCGATTTTATCCTTGGGACTGGAATGTGTGATGTAATTGTGGATGAACTCAGTACATTGTCAAGCATTTTTCTTTAATTTCCTGACATAACTAAAGAAAGATTTGTAGTTTCCTTTCATATCTGTAGTAACCTCAGGCTTTTACTCTAATTTTACTACATTTTCTAAGATTGCTTTTAATTTCCTAGCTGACATGTTTCAATGCAATCTTGAGGTAGGGGGAAAAGGGGATTTCTAACAACTTATTATTATTTTTATTCTTATGTTATTCAGTTTATTAATACAGGAGTGCCACTATAGAGGTTTATTCCTGAATTTAATATTATATTTAGTGCAGACAGGTATAGACTTTTATATGCAAATGTTTAGATGGTGATAAAAATTGCTGATAAATGTGGCAGCCCTATCAGCTGGGTACATTTCTGTGTTGTTGTTGGGAATTTTGCACAGGTCTTCTCCAAGCTGAAGTAAGTTTGCCCTGGAGAATCCCTTGATATGTTTTAATCTGATTTTGAGGTGGTACCATTAAGCCTGATAAAGAAGATAACTGATTTGTGGTCATATTTAATCAGGGATGTAGAGATGTCTGGAGGGGTACTGGTGGGATCTAGGTTGGTAAGACCAGATCAAGGATATAAGAACCTCTAGTGAGTAGTTTTACAATTTTGTCAATTGCAATGGTATTAACAAAGTCTAAGAAATGCTCAGCATATCTGTTTTTAAAGGTGTATACTTGCCAGTTAATGTTTAGGTAATTGATGTCCCCTAGCAAAAAGGCATTTTATTTGATATATATATATATATATATATATATATATATATATATATATACCCTTAATGGCATTGAGCTGATATCCATGATTTTAGGGGGAGCTGATGGAGTTCTGTAGCAAGCAATGTAGTAATAGTTTGATTTGTTAAGGGTGATTTGGATCTTTAGGAGCTCCAAGTTAGGGTTGTGGGTAATTTGACATGAGATGGTGATGCCTCTGAGAAAAACAGATAATCTCTAGATCCCTCAAAGATTACTTCAGTGTCACTGAACCTATGAACCTATCTGCTGCAGTCATCAAAGGGCCAGAAGGTATGATAGATGTTAAACCAACCCCAGTAAAAAGGAAATGCTGTCATTGCATTGAAACCATGTCTCAGCAACTACACATATATGAATGTGTTAGAGTTGCAGGAGGGTCTCCAATCCTGGAAGCTTTCTGTTTGCACTCCAAGTATTGAACAGTACCACTATGATGTTGTCCAAATTTGAGTTTGAGTTTGCTATGTAGGAAAGTCCAGTAAGAAGACTATGCATACAATTGGCACTACAGAGGCAGCAAAGGCTTTAGCAGTATGTGGAAGCCCTGATATATGATAGATGTAAGCCATCCATGACAAAACAGGAAGTCTTATCTACCATCTGATTCCATATTGACATATGCTGGATCCCCCTTAGTATGATACAAAATCCTTACTCAATTGCTGAAGTCAATTATCTTATAGGTTCATAGGTACTGACTAGGTTATTGACCTGTGATGATCTTAAGACGCCTAGCCCTGTACTCCCATGGTGATTATTAGCCTTTATATTTTTTTATAGAAATCTCCAAACATGGGCTGCACTGTATGTTGAATACTTACATGTTTTCCTTACCCATGAAGACCATCAGTGCTAAAACAGGGCTGAATTTGTGGTTGCACATCCATTCATCCAAGTTACATTTGAATAGATTAAGAGAGGTATCATGCTTTATGTGGAGGGGAAGCAGATTCCATAGAAGTACTATTCTCTGTGATACATACCTATCACTCCTGCATCTTCTGTTGATCTTTCAAAACAAATTGAGTTCCCCTGATTGGGTGTTTCTGATACCACTGGACTTCTGAATGTGTAATAGGTCTGACAAAACAGGGTCTGTTGAAGCTTTGTATGTGAAGCAGAGGTTGCCTCTCAGTAGCCTGTATGATATTGAGAAGAGAGACATTGATTTTTTTAGTGAGGAAGTACTGTGCTTTTTTTCTAGTTGTGACAAGTGTTTGGATATGTACAAACTGAAATGGGAATTATACTTAATGACTGGCTTAATGGGTGCTCATTACAAAGGAACAATTATTTCCCCTGGATCTGCACACCATATCCTTCAATATAAGCTGTGTTAAGAAAAAGGATTTCCTTAAACTAGTGGATATATGGTGATCAATGGACAGTTCATTGTCAACACAGATTCCCAAATCTCAAACTATGGGATCAGTTTTCAGTGGGGTATTGCCAGTATGGTAGTTACAGAAGTAAAATTTGCGGAAGAGGCCGTTCGTGCTTTTCATATTTCGCTGAGTGGGTGTCGATGTTTAGGTGTTCGAAGAGATGGAGTTTCGAGGTAATAATATAGACCCCACACACACACACACACACACACACACACACACACACACACACACACACACACACACACACACACACACACCACTTACCTGTGACATCTGCTGTTCTGTGACTAAGTTCCTCACACACTCTTTCTCTGTTGTGCTATTAAACTCTGTGTCGTTAAAGTGTCCCACTGCTTTAGGACATTTGACCCCTCCCTGTTTTATCTTATCTGTTCATAATAGTAAGCACTAGAATTTCAAGCTAGGAAGGACTTCCCCTTAGACTGTTAAAGCCTAATTACATTCTCTTTCATAACTTTCCACTGTATAGTTCTCATTGCAATACCTAGAGTATTAATCTGTTTTCTTCCATCCTACTTTTAAAATCAGAAATACCTGGGCAAGACTACCAGTAATTGATAGCCAACAAACCATTTCTCAGGAATCAGGTTGGAATTAGTGCTTCTATTTTGTTCCTAGTGACAGAAGGAGCATAGAGAGGTCATGCAGGAGAGGTAGATACATCCCCCGTAGGTGGCCACATTTCTGGAACAAGCTTCCAGTTCAAGTGAAGCAGAGCACCTCCCTAACCCTCTTGATATGCAACCTAGATCAATGGATGGGTGACCACAAATTCACACTTCATTCACCTAAACACTGACAATTGGGGCACCTCGGGATAAATATGCCTAGGCTTGTAAGGGCTCTAGGGCTGTTAGCCTAGTAACTCTCTATGAACCTATGAACCATCGCAAGTACGGCAAGTGCACTGGACCAAAAGGAAACTGTTCATGTAAATAATATGATAGGCCAGCACAAAGTGAAGTGAAATCTGCTAATTTATCTATGGCACATAGGCAAAAAGGTACATGAAATAAAAGACCAGACCGGTTTCGGCTGAATAAAGCCTTCCTCAGTGTAAGCCATATAATACCAAAGTACCATTCACCATTAAATACATGCACATTGCAACACAAATTCTTCTCATTGGTAATTTATAATTGTTCATTACGTCCAGGGAAAAACAAACCTCCCAGTTTAATAATCCACTTTTTTTCTTTGTTATTCAGAATGGAATGCCAACCAATTGTATTACATCTATCACCTATAAGCATATCTATGATGATAAATCTAAAATCTACAGTTTTGTGTGTAAGGAAATATTTGTATAGGGCACTGGATTGTCTCCTATTTCTTATATCACTGAAATGTTCTGTCATTCATAGTCTTAATGGTCAGGATGTCTGTCCAATATAAAAATCTGAACAAGACCAGGTGGCCAGATAAATAATCCAATCTGTGTTGCAGTTAGCTAAAAACTTAATATCAAATGCAATCAGTGTATTTTTGCTGGAAAATTGTTTGGATCTAATTACTCTGGAATAGTATGCACAATGTCCACAAGGGACACAACCATATAGAGGCTCACTCGTGATTGAGTTTTGTTGTTTATGCCTGCCATATTACTGCCAACGTTTGTAGTGGCTCAAATGTGAACCTAATGTTTTGCCTCTGCAAAAGGAAAATAAACATTTGTGAGTAAGAATGTCTGACAATTTGGGATCAGCTAACAAAATATTTCAATGTCGATTAATAATTTGCATCAATATGTTGGTATTACATCCATACATAGTCAAAAAATGAATATCCAACATGCCCAATTGTTTCTTGCCCTTATAGGTCAATAGTTCATTCCTGTCCTGAGCAGATGCTCAATTGTTTGCAGTTAGGACACTGCCTGACTTATAGTCTCTAGCTCTAAATCTACCCTCCTAATCTTGTCTATAATGTTCATAATTGTCTGGATTGGAACAGATATGTCTCATACAAAGAAACTGTGATTTTGGAATGTTCCTTATAATGTGGGGAGGATGGAAACTAGTTGCATGCAATAGTGAATTATATTGAGGGTATTTACAGTATACCTGGCTATCCAAAGTATGATCGATGTTCCTGGTCACCAAAACATTCAGAAACAGTTTCTGTTGTACATGGTAATTTACTGTAAAATGTATATCCCACTTGTTGCCATTTAAAGAGTCAACAAATTCTGTTAAATAATCGCTATCCGCCCTCCACACCTTTCAACAATCATCTAAATAGCGTCACCATATATCTGTTTCCTCCAGATATATATTTCGGCTAGAGTCATAAATTAACTGCTCTTCCAAAAACGCCATAAATAAATCAGCATAAATAGGGGCAAAGGAGGCCCCCATGGCCATGCCTTGCAACTGCAAAAAAAATCTGCCATGATAATAAAAAATATTTTTAGTAAGAACATGTTCCGCTAAGCAGACAAGGAAAGTGTTGAAACCTAGTGGATATAGTTCAGATCTATATTGTAAAGCCTGTAAACCCACCCAGTGGGGGATGTTGGTATATAATGCTGCCATGTCAAGAGTGCTAGTAGCCACCCAGGCTCTAATTGCATATCAGAAATTAAATGGAAATATTGCGTGGTATCCTGTATTCGTGATCTTACACATGTTAATAAGGGCTTTAGATATTTGGTCAGGAACTGAGAAAGTGGTTCAATGAGTGAACCTTTACCTGAAACAATGGGCCTGCCAGGTGGATTATCCAAATTCTTATGAATTTTGGGTAATAGGTATAGATATTGTTGATGAGGGTCAGGCACAGTGAGATGGTGTAAAGCCGAATTGGTAATAATACCTTTTTCCTTGGCATCATGGAGAAATTGGTTGATTTGTTGTTTAAATCTATGACTAGGTTCCAGGGGCATATGCATATAATATCGCCCATCATTTAATTGTCTTTCCACTTCCTCATGATATTTCGCCCAATCCATGACTACCACGGCTCCAGCCTTATCTGCTAGTAAGATAACCACATTTTTATTATTCTGAAGGTTCTGAAGCACCTGTTGTTCAATCTTTGAGAGATTATGAGATGAAATCCCAAATTCTTTATAATGGAAATGTAGATCCTTAAGAACAGTGTTCTGAAACATGAAAACATTATGATGCATTGGGGGCATAAATGTAGATTTATGAAATTTAAACCCATTCTGATCAACATCAGGAGAAACAGAGTCAAAATGCAATCTCATATTCAATAAGCAACAAAAAGATGTCACATCTTGAGCAAAAAAATCCTCTGAGACAAAAAAGCCCGGTACAAAGTTAAGGCCTTTATTCAACAATTGTAATTCAACTTGAGATAAAGGTGTACATGAAATATTTAACACATTTGCAATAGTATTTATTTCTGCATCATGATTTGGAGTAATGTCTCCACATTGTGTACCTGACCTGTGTTTCCTACCTCCCTTGCGTGGTTTATGCCTAAAAGGTTGTCCAGATGACTATGTTTGGAGAGTGGAGAATCTAAGTTGTGCTGCACATCCAAATCTGTAGCAGAGGATGAATTCTCCCCTGATGTTCCACTCTGAGAGGTTCTTGATTTTTTTTGAGGATAGACCTAGGTCTTTTCCTCTTGAAGGGCTTTCTGTCTAGATTGTCAAATTCTACACTCTTGGTTACTCCAAAGGGTTTACCTCTTTGATAATCCCCCAAATCTCTGTTAAATTTATGCATTTTCTTTTCTTTTAGTTGTTTTTCAAAAACCAATAATTCTTTGCTAAGCTGGTTTAAACATCATACATAACATGGCTGTCCTTCATATTTTTTAGTTTCTTCACAAATACCTACCACCTCTGAGATACATTGGTCAACAGACCTGTCATAATAAGATGTCAATATGTCAGCAAAACTCATAGATGTCCGTTGTTGGGCAAGACCCCATTGTTCCGATAATTCCTCATCTATATTAGCAACTAATGGTTGAATCCTTACTCTGAGGCCCTTCAGGGAAATACCCTTTGCTTGGTAGACCTTAAAAAGCTTGGAGTGCCAAACATTGGTCCTTAATGTTCGCATGCTTTTTGTTAATTTTTGAAAAATAGATATACATGTATTATCTAGCCCCTCTAAATTAACTACTTAATTTATACCAGTTTTGGGCCCCAGTGCAAAAATGGTCTATATTACATGAACGAGTGATCAAAATATCGAGTACAAGATACTCAACATACTTTGATCGACCGTTCATGTAATCGGAACCTCCAAATGTTGAAATTTGGAGTTCTAAAATGTTTTGGTCGTCCTTCCTGGTGAGTGTAGCGTGTGACGTAAACATGCTACACTGTCAGGAATGGCTTCGTAAGAGGCTGCTTTATTTAATATTTCAACTCCGAGATCACTATACATTGGGAAAAGGGCAATTTCCCGGTAATCACTTGCACGATTACCGGGAAATTGCCCTTTCCCCAATGTACAGCAATCTCGGAGTTGGTATATTTAGTTAGGGTGGGTGTGAGGGGCAGAGCCCCCCATTTCGGGGTGTGTGTGGGGAAAAGCCCCCCAGTTCATTTTAAAAGTATTTGTGTTTGTGTAGGTGTTTGAGTGTTTGAGTGATGTGAGTGTGTAGGGGTTTGTATGAATTGGTTGTATGTGTGTGTGTTGTATGTTTGGAGTGGGACAAACAAAATCTTTCGATTTTGTTTTTTTCAGTGTTTTTGGGTTTTGATGACACGATCAAGCGATCAAAGTATGTCGAGCATGTTGTACTCGACATTTTGATTGCTCATTCATGTGATATAGACCTATCCAAAAACACCAAAATCATTTCTATCAGCTGAAAGACCTTGTAAAATCTTGTTGAGATCCATATCTAATGTAAATGTAACACCTAATCGCCTAATAATGATAGTGGTGGAAAATATTCTTTAAAAATATAAACAGTATATATGTATATGTGTGGAAACAATCCCCCTAACACATAAAAATGAATAATAGTTATATAGAATACCTAAATGAGGTTCGTGCACAAATCATATATAAACAGCCTCCACAATTACATACAGAGTGATGTGACCATTTTCACATGGAAAACCATAAAACCGAATATATATATATATATATATATATATATATATATATATATATATATATACACACACACACACACACACATAAATACATATATATATATATATATATATATATATATATATATATATATATATATATATATATATATATATATATATATATGTGTGTGTGTGTGTGTGTGTGTATGTAAATGTATTCTCCACTATACCAGGTCCAGTCTGATGTGCAAAAAAACAAATTTATAAAGTGGTGTAACCAACTGGATGAAAATAGACACGGACTAGATATATATTGTACACTACCCTAAGTCCAGTCTCAAGTACAAAAAATAACCTATTATGGGGAACAATAACATCCCCTGCGTATCTTAAGATGACTCTCCTTCCACCAATGTTGTCATGAATTAGCACAAATAATACAATATCTGTGCAATGCTATGATCCCCAAAAACACAATTTTATAGTCCCTTGACCAACAACTGATAATAGTATAAACATATGCATATATAAGAGAAAAGGCAATTACAGGGGATCAATAATAGCCCTTCCACATAACCAAATGTGTGTGTCTATATTAACCATTAGAACCTGCTCGAAAACCCAGTACCACACTGATATGCCAAATTATGTATAAACATAAATTAATTATTAACACAGTGTTATGTTCCCCTAGATAAGGAACCTTTATATCTTCCTTTAAAACACATAAAAGACCGGGCCCAGTTGTGGAGATCAAATTTATAAAGTATACCAACATATCATCATAGACAGGATTATAGTTGATAAATGTAATAAAATTGGTAGGCATTCCATTCTGAATAACAAAGAAAAAAATGGATTATTAAACTGGGAGGTTTGTTTTCCCCTGGACTTAATGAACAATTATAAATTACCAGTGAGAATTCTTGTTGCAATGTGCATGTATTTAATGGTGAATGGTACTTTGGTATTATATGACTTACACCGAGGAAGGCTTTATTCAGCCGAAACTGGTCTGGTCTTTTATTTCATGTACCTTTTTGCCTATGTGCCATAAATAAATTAGCACAGATTTCACACCACTTTGTGCTGGCCTATCATATTATTTACAGTTACAGAAGTAGTCATGTTTGCCGAAGGATACATTTATACATCTCTTGGGATTTAGTTTCAGTCCATGGTTTTGGCACCAATTATTTGTTTGAAACAGGTCCCCTTGTAGGATCATGGCATCCTCTGGGGAGTTTATAGTGGCATCAAGTTTGCTGTCACCTGCAGACTTGGTCACCTACAATCCCTTAACATTAGCTTTGACCTCTAAGAGGGAAATGCCAAAGAAAAATGGCCCAAGGACTGAACCCTGGGGAACTCCACTAGTGACAGGTGTTTTGGAGGATGTAAAGCCACCCACCCTCCCTTGCTTCCTTTGTTCTAGTTATGAGCCAATTTACTATCCAGCAAGTTACACAGAGGTTAAGATTTAGTTAGTGAGAATCTATCAAAGATGCCTGAGTCTGTGATGGTGCTGAACACCTTTGCAAGGTCCAGATAGGCAGTGTGCACTAATATGCCCTCATCCATTGCATCAGTGACTTTTTTGAAGAAGTCAGCTAGGTTAAGTAAACAGAACCTGTCCTTAACAAATGTGAACATGGTTGAGTCAAGAGTCTGTGGGCCACCTATATCCCTATTTTTTTAGTTGCATAATGATCCTTTCCATAGACTGGTCAGGCTTATGGGTCTGTAATTACTGTGGTCTGTTGTAACCCCACCTTTTTTCAAGAGAAGGACTGGTTGCTGTTTTGAGACCAGTGCCGACTAGCCTCTGTAGAGGGTCTGACAATTCAAGTTTCAGGCTAGCCACTAGGCAGCCTGGTAGGTTATCCAACTCCATAGTTGTAGTGGTCTTGGCCTTAGATAGTGCCTTGAGGTTTGATTTGAGAATATTGGAAGGGAAAAAGGGGTGAAGTTGGAGCTTCATTTGTCTGCTAGTAGCTTGGCTATGTCCTATTAGCTCTGTGCAGTGCTGGGGATTGTTTCTGAGATTTCTAACATAGTTAAAGAAGGCTTTGTGGTTATCTTTCAGTTAGGTGACTATTTTGATAAGGATTCAAAACTTCTTGTTGAATTTAGCAGGCGTGTTTTTGGCTTCTTGAGAACTAGATTTATTTTTGCATGCAATGAGTTTTTCTTTTATTATAAAGCCTGTTTATATTAGAGTTCCAGTACAGGGACCTATTTTTGAATGATGCATTGTTTTAATTTCTTCAGGGGACAGATGTATCTATGCAACTATTTACATGTGTGTAGAACTTGGTAGTAAATTATTCTACATAAGCAGTGGGTTCATCAAGGTGGAAGGGGCTTTTGAATTTAGTCAGGTCTTCACTCAGTTTTAGTGGATTAGCCTCTGCATAGTCTCTGAAAACTGAGGTATTGAAGGATGCCTCTGGCTTTGGTCTTAAGGTGAGTATAACTGACTTGTAGTCTGATCTGACCAGGGAGAAAGCTAGAATAGGCAGTGAGCAGAGCTGTCCCATATTGATAAAGACCAAGTCCAGGATTTTATCGCCAGTTGTTGGAGTGTGGACTAACTGGTCCAGGGAGATGAAGTCCAGCAATCTGTTGGCATACATGTCTGAGGATGTATAAGTCTCCAAGAAGATGACAGGATAGTTGATATATCCTAGGAGAATGGTGTTTGGCTTGATACCTAGGGACTCCATACTGGTTAGGTAGAGGTATGGGCCAAGGGAGACATAAGGGGTCCTGTAGTTGGCAATAATATGATAAAGGTAGTAGGTTAGATGTGGAGGAGTTCCAGTTCATTATCTTGTCTGATAAGTCTGGAGGTGAATTTGTTTAAGAATATAGAGACATGTTGTCCTTAAGTGACAAATTCAAATGTGGTGGAACTGTATGAGTGATAGACATTGAATCCATCTACTGCTGGTTTTTAACCAGGTCTCTGTGACCATGCATGTATCTAAGTTCTCCAGGGTAAATAGTGTTTGTAGGGTGAAGAATTTCTGTTAATGTTCCCAGCATTTTACAGCAATACCTTAAAGTTGTCCTGATTCTGTTTAGTTATTTTGGAAGTTTTAGAAGACTGACATTGCCTTAAATAGGCACAATGGTAGTGGACAAGGTTTTAGCCAATATAAGGAAGGCCTGGGAGGATAGGTGCAGACCATCCCCGGCAAAGTGGTTTGAACTGTCTTCCATCTCTTTCCAGGCTAATATATATTGCACCCCCTTAGAATTATGCAAAAATCTAAGTCATTTGTTGAAGTCAATTATCTTTTGTTCATATTGTGGCATCATTCTTGGTGATGGTAGAACACTGCTCAAAGCTAGCCTAATACCTGCCTCAGACACATACTCCAAGAGCTCCATGATGTCTGTCTTCATACAGTCCAGTCATTTACACCGACATATACAATGACTGTGTCATGTGTGTACTTGTAGTGCAGTGACTTGAGTGTGTGATGTACAAATCCTGGGGCATGATAGACAACTGTATATGACTCTCTCTTTGCATATCCTAGTGAGTGGTGCATCGGTGGGTCTCACAACAGAGTCACTTGTGGTGAGGATATTAGTAAGTGTGGTGGTTTGCCTTATGGGATTTTGGAGTGAATCTGTGTGATACATAGAATTATGTTTCATGGTTTGTACTGACTGTGATGTGAGTTTGTGAGGTTGCTGAGGGTGTGTGTTTCTTGAGTTACATTTAAGAGGCCTCTGTAATTTGGATAGGTTACTTCTAAGAGCTTTAGCATTTGTAGGTCTAAGTGTTTGATCTGAGGTGTTTGAGATGGGTTTACTGTGGTGTTGTGTGGTTGTAGTGGTTTTATGTGAGAGCTTAACATCCAATAACAGTATATAATTACATTTCTCACACACTGTGACAGATTGTTTTAGTAGTAGTTGGTTATCAGTGAACATGAGACAATTGCTGCAACATTTCAGTTTGCCCATTTCAACCAAACTGGTTACATAGACAGCTGGAAAGGGCAGATTCATGATTCCTGTTCCTTACTACTATGTGCAAGATGGTCTTGGTATCTAGGCATCATTCTTAGTGAAGGCAAGATGCTACTCATGACCAGTACCTTTTCTGCCTCTAATACATGCATAGTAGGTTCTGTCATATTTCTCTGCATGTTCCTCTGGGTTGAGTGCCCCAGGTCAATCACTCCTATACTCTCTAAGTCACTAGATCATAGTTATACTTGTCTGATTTAATGGATCTTAGGATCCTTGTTACAGCATAGATTTTGGCACTGGGCAAGCGACTTACAGTCACCCTCTTCTTATCCATTCTGATGAGTGTGAAGCCTGTATGCCCAACTATATAGTCATCTATTTAAGACATTTTCCAATGTGGCAACAGACTTACTGGACCTTACAGGGTTAGGCCTGCTTTGCTGGTGACTTGTGGGTGATCTTTGTGGAGTTGCAGTATGTATGAGTGGAGAAAGAGTAAGTGTTGCCTGCTGTGCTGAAGGCTGAGATTTTTTAGAGTGTATTCTAGGAGGCTTTGGTATTTTTCTTTACAGTGTCACCGTAACTCATAGTGTTAGTGGTGTGTTGTGACTGATGTAATTTTGTCAGTGTATGATGCTTTATAATAGTGATCTGATGTAAGAAGTTTGCCTCTATATTTCTTAAATACTGTTATTGTGACCTTTAGTTCAAATGTCAGAAGGCTGGGTGGCTGCGCTTGTGGAAAGAATGAAGGTTCTATTCAGGCTGCATGAGATTACAGCAACTGTAAGTGGTCTACAACAAACTAAGCTTAAGATACTAAGAGGCCCAAAGGTTTCTGCACTACTTGGGGGGCAGGAGGTTTTCCTGTGTGACTTCAACCAAGTGAAACATTGCCATTCTTTTTTCAAAGATATTTAGATAGACGTTACTAATTAGTTGAGGGAAACCTGGAAAAGCATATTATTTGGGCCAGAGTGACCACTCTAAAAAGGCTAGTCCTGATCATCTCTGTGCATTGTCTAATAAATATGGAACAGCCATGTTTGATTATTTAGCAAGCTTACTAAGCAAATAGATCCTGGATGGAGATGGAGGACATAGTCCAAGTGACTTTAATATTGTATCTTAAACCAGGTAGGAGATGCAACAGTACTGCAAGATATGCTAAAAGCTGTAAGACCCTTTTTGCACTGATGATGTTAACTGCCATATCTGTACATTGGTATAAGGAATATGCAGTGACAAGATAGCCAAAAAAAGACAAAGGCTGCTTGCAGTTCAACATTTTTTTGAAGACTGAATGTACTCCCAAGGGTCACATGATGTGCAAGCTTTATGCTAGTGCTCTTAAAGGTATATTACAATAAACATATACACTATTTCTGAAATGCACTTTTCTCTAAGGATTTGCATCCACTGTCTATGTGTCAAGCAAACAAACATAACAAAATGTAGAATATTTTATAAATGCTTCTTATTGCATTTTCTCTACATCCCCCCTTTTCATAATTTTTAGCTATATACTCCCTTACTGTCCCTTTCTTTCTTTTTTAACTCAATGGGAAATTGGTACAAATCTTAAAGCAATAATAAATATATGATGTTCATCATGTGTATATACATAAAAAGCTTACTTACTCCATATTCTCTGCCTTCCCTGTATATCAGCAATTTGTCCTGACCTTGTTTTTATAACTTTCTTATGCAAAATGTAAATGTATATTATCTTTTTGCCTTGTTCATGTTTTGTTATCTTATATTGGATGTAAAACAAAACAAAACCCAAAACAAACTGTTGTAGGCAGGAGGGCAAGCCCCCCTGCACTCTCCCGCTCATTAAATATAGCATCTCCGAGACCGCACTACAGTGCAGTAAAGGGAAATCTTTCCTTTACCACATTATAGTGCGGTCTCGGAGTTGGTATATTTAAAGAGTGGGGGGTGTGGGGGCCCTGCTTACACCAGTCAGGTAAGTTCCTTTTTTTTTTTCATATGTTCGATATTTGAAACTTCAAACATTTAATTTCAATAAATTAATATTTGATGTTTTCAAACGTCGAACATATGATATAGACCCCTTTAGTATACCATATGATGTATTCTGTTGTGGAGCTTTTCTCCCCGAGCCTTCACTGAAAATGGGGTTTTGACCCAGTCGGACTTTCCCAGTTACCAAATGTTAAATAAATAAAATCAATAAATAAAACATTTATTTCACTGTGTAAAGTACTGGTGTTGGTTTCTTGATGAGATGCTCATACCTGGAGTATTTGTGGTCACTATACACTTTTTACAGTAACTTACTAGCATAATTCCACTGAAATCAGCAGTTGTGAATTCCCATGTTGTGAATTCAATACATGATTAGCAGATTCCAGGCTGGACATTGGTAGGGAAGTGGCTTCTGTAGATTTCACAAAGTTGTTTACTGAACCCTGATAAAGATCCAGTATATCGTGATAAAACTGAATTTATGGAGATTTCTGAAAATGCCTCCAGTTTCTTTGGCACACTTGCATGTCATCTCCCTACAACAAAATTGTTCTTGGAGGACTAAAGTGTTCAAGTACTGTAGCATGCATTGGTATGTTGTGGCCAGAACAAATTTATCAGAACCTTGGCTTACTCTTTCCCTTTCATTAAAGTGGAAAGATACTGGCAGTTTTAGAATCTTTTGTTGTTCCATCTTTCATTTGGTTTACAACAGTTCTAATGCTGATTGCATAATGTCAGGAATTAGTACTACAAATGATATAGGAATTTATAATTTCTGCTTTCTGCTCAAAGTAAACTGCTAGTGATAATTTCAAAGAATCTAACAGAGAGTTTCGGTATTTTTCTGTATATAAGAATTGACAAAGCAGTCTTTTTCTGGAATATCCACTTTTC
This sequence comes from Protopterus annectens, assembly GCF_019279795.1. Taxonomy (NCBI): domain Eukaryota; kingdom Metazoa; phylum Chordata; order Ceratodontiformes; family Protopteridae; genus Protopterus; species Protopterus annectens. The sequence goes on from NC_056729.1 coordinate 1,476,985,600, forward strand.
TTGAGACTGCTCTATTTTTAGATCATTCTTTCTACTTACCCACTTGACTGTGGATATCTTGCACTTGACACGACTGAGATTAATTCCAATTGCTTTGCAAAGTCCTGAAGTTCTTCCTTGATATGGTACATAGTCTGATTCAAGAAAATATGGTGACTATTGAGTTATTATTAGCATCTTTCAATTGCACTGCTTTAGCATGCTTTGAGTAATACTCAACATGTAGTAAAAAGCATATATTTTTGAATTGAAATAAGACATTTCCAGTTTCTCCCATGGAAATGAAAGAACTTCATGTGGCACAAGATCCTCCTTCTGGGGCACTTTTCAAAATTACATAAATTTCATAGTTTTATATCACTTTGTGCACACAATCATATTTGCCAAGTATATGACATCATGGGCTATTTCCTCATATTCTTTTATGGTCAGGTGAAATTTATGTAACTTTTGCTAACATACTGTTATGACCACATTATCAGTTTTAGAAATCAGTTCCTGAACACATGACAGCTCATCTCCATTTCGAAAATATAAACTAATAAGAAAATGTAATGGCTTCATTCCATCAGGCCATTTTGTTATAATGACATCTTAAAGGAATACTAGCTGTAATGCAACCTTATTCCATTTTCACTGGTAACTGTAACACAATCCATAATACTTCCAAATCAGTTTCTATCAGATCCTATTTTCACTCATTCAGCTTTGTCCTGCTTCAAATATCTGTAAAGTGGATAAGCTTCTGCGATTTGTTGCTGTATGTGCAAGTTATACTTCTGTAGTAATAATAGCATACTTGATGTGTTGGAGCTTTGTACACGGACTTTTTTGAAATACTTTCAAAGGGGTATGTGGTCAGATTTTACTGTAACAGTCTTGTCATAAATATAATTATGAGATGTGGAGGTTGGCAAAATGGATAAGCCCTGGGACTTAATAAACTCTGTGTAGGCCTCGCCTGAAGCCTACATGGAGTTTACATGTTTCCGTAGTGAGCAGCACCGCTAATTACATATTCATACCATGCACTGCATTTAAACATAAACAAGCAAGATTTCATGGCTGGCAACAGTGTTGCTGGCCAGAAAACCCATGTGAAACAAATGGACAACAATCCTGTTTACCTCAGAGCAAACTAAGTTAGCGGGATTATACAGAATGCCACAATGATTACCAGGGTTTAACATACAGTAGTGTATATGGTCCAAACACAGTACAGGACAGTGTATGCAGTTCAGAGTATTGTGATATCCCATTCCAGGCACTCTGTACAAAAGTTGTATAAATGATCTGTAAGGGTACATGGACTGCCATTTAAAATAAACATTTAAAATAAACAGTCAAGGGAAGTGCTATATTTAATGAGCAGGGGGGTGCAGGGGGGCTTATTCCATTTTCTGTAAAAAGGGGAAGAATCTAAGTATGGCATAGATAGACTACAAAAAAGCATTTGACAGTATCCCACATTCGTGGATAAAAGAGTGCTTAAAAATGTATAAGATACACTGTACACTGGTTGATTACATTACAGCAACCATGAAACAGTGGAAAACCACTCTGTAGTTAAGCCACGATAAAGGACAAATTAATATATTTCAGGGATAAAAATTCAAATGGGGATATTCCAGGGTGACTCTCTTTCGCCACTGCTCTTTTGTCTTGACCTTAACCCATTAAACTGTCTACTTAACAGATTAGGTAATGGCTACAGTTTCGCTCCCAGAAAACAACGAAGTGTAAAGACCACTCATCTTCTTTTGGTAGATGATTTAAAACTGCATAGTTCACCAGATGAGGATGTGAAAGCACAACTGCAAGTGGTTAAAACTTTTTCAGATGATACAAGAATGTCACTTGCTCTAGATAAATGTGCAAAAGCAACCTTTAAAGCAGGAAAGCTGCAGCACCAAGAAAACATCCGTTTGGGGCAGGAATGTTCATAGGTTCATAGGTAGGTGCTAGGCTATCGGCCCAAGGGCCTACGTAAACCTAGCCAACAAGGCTCCCTATCTTACGCCACCCAAGAAAGTTATTTTCCTGTGCCACTGTCGAGCAGAGACACAGAAGTGATCCCCAGGGTGTATTTCCTATTTCCCATCCACTCATCAAGATTTTTCTTGAAGAGTGCTAATGAAGAACTTTGCTTGACATAGATGGGTAGCCTGTTCTAGAGTATGGGAAGTCTCTGGGACAGGAATCTATCCCTCCAGCATCTCCTGTTTATTGTGGTGACAAGGTTTAGGTCCCTAGAGCATGTAGCTCAGAGGGATTGGGATTTCTTTAGGTGTAGCATGTCCAACAGCTCTGGGTTTGACATAGCTTTATATGTTAGGCAGCGATCACCTTGGAGTAGGCAATATGCTATGGAGTAAAGCTGGAGTTTTTTAAGATGGTCAGTGTAGGGCATTTGTTTGAGGCCAGTAATCCTCTTTGTGAGGTACTTCTGTGGCCTTTCCAGCTGCTGCAGATATCTTGTGAGGTACATTCCAAAAGGGGAGTTGTACTCTATAATGAGTGTCGAGTAGAGGGGAACAATGACCTCTTTTTTTCTGGATGAGAACCGTTTTATGATGAGGTGTGCCACGTAGAAGGACTTCCTGACTACTGTGGCGATTTGACTATCAAAGGAGAGACTACTGTCCACCTGGGTCCCAAGGTCTCTTGTTACACATTCGGTGTTAAGTAGATTGCTGCCTATGTGGTAGTTCATGGGTACAGAGTTTTTACCAAAGGGGATGACACTGCACTTTTTGGCATTGAGCTTGAGGCTATGGCTCTGACACCAGGCATCTGTTTCAGAGAGGCCCTTCTGTAGGATATCTACATCATTTGGGGACTTGACTATGGCTCCTAGTTTGCAGTCATCTGTGAACTTCAGTAGCCAGAGGCCTTCTGTGTTAGCCTGTACTTCAGAGAAGTAGATACCAAACAGGAGAGGTCCCAGGACTGAACCCTGTGGTACTCCACTTGTCACTGATTTGAGGTCAGATTTGGAGTCTGCAACTTTTACAGTGTGGGTTCTGTCAGTGTGCCAGTTGGCAACCCATCTTGTGATGTAGGGATTTATACCTAGTTTAGTGAGTTTAGCTATAATTCCAGAATGGGGGATGGTGTCGAAAGCCTTGGCGAGGTCAAGATAGGCTGCGTGAACCACCTTACCCTCATCTATGGCTTTGATGACTGCCTCAAAGAAGTCTATCAGGCTCAGGAGGCATAATCTACCCTTCACAAACCCGAACTGGATGGGATCCAGAGTTTGGAGGTTACCAATGTCTTTGTTTATGAATTCCATGATGATATGTTCCATGGCCTTGCAGACCAGGCTCGTCAGGCTAATAGGGTGATAGTTCCCAGGATCAGTGGTGGCTCCCCCTTTGTGGAGTGGGATAACTGTTGCTGTGCACCATTCAGTGTGCACAAAGCCTGATGCAAGGCTATTATTGAACATGGTGCTTAAGTGGGGAGCCAGTTCGTTCTCAAGTTTGTGTAAAATTCAGCCTGGGATGTTGTCCAGTCCCATGGATGCTGTGTTTTTGGCTTCAGAGAGTGCAGCTTTTACCTGCACAGTTCTGATTACAGGGACTCTGCATTCTTCCTGTATAGATATGGGCCCTTTAGGGGGTGAGGGGGGATAAAGTTAGCACTGAACCTATCTGTCAGGATGTTGGCAATATCAGTTGGTTCTGTAATTATCATGCCGTTGTGCTGTAACTCAGAGCAGATCTGGGTGTTGCCATCGAGATTCTTGACATAGCTATAGAATGCTTTGTGGTTGTCCTTAAAATTAGTGGTGATTTTGCTTTCGTAGCTAGCTTTGGAGGATCTTATAAGGGATCTCAGCTTCTTACTGAGGCTGACCAGGGAGCTCCTCCACTCATGGGAGTTTACTCTCTTTTGCAACAGTTTCTTCCTTCTGTTGTACAGTTTGTTTATGGCAGGGGACCACCATATTGGCTTCCTTTTTTTGGAGGATAGCATCTTGGTTCTGTTTGGGATAGCACAATCCATGCACTTGTGTAAGTGCTTATAGAGTGCATTTGTGTAGGATTCAGCAGTTGTAACTGTATTGCCCATCTGCATGGGTGTCATGAAGTTCACCACTTCTGTCTTAAGAAGCATGAAGTTGGCTTTGGAGAAATTTTTTACCGTGGTTCCCTTAATGGGGTGTGGGGGTGGGATGTGGATATCAAGGGTGATTAGCTTATGGTCAGATCAAACCAACGAGGAGTTGACTTCATGTGTGGAATACCAGTCACTCATGTTGGTAATGACTAGGTCTAGGATATTGTTGCCCCTGGTGGGGGTGTGGATAAGTTGATCCAGGGCATTGGAGTTTATGAATTCCAGAAAGCATTGAGCTAAGGAGTTGGTACATGAGTAGTTTTCCCAGTTAATGGTGGGGTTGTTGAAGTTGCCCATTATTAGGGTGTTTGGTTGAACCCTAATATTTTCCAGTACATCAAGAAAAGAGGAGTGGGAATCCTGGGGCATGGTGGGGGATCTGTAGCAAGCTACAATTTGGATTGCAGTTTTGCCCAGAGTTAGTTGCACTTGGATAGCCTCGGATGCATTATGCTGAGCAACTAGCCTGGAGGTGTGGATATCCTTAATGAATATGGACACACTTCCGCCTTTGGTGTTTTGGTCCAGGTTACATGGCCGAAAAGTGTGGTATGAGTTATATCCTGGAAGTGCAGGGGTGTTGTCTGGAGCCTTGAACCAGGTCTCAGTCACTGCACAGGTATCGATGTTCTCCATTTTAAGGAGTGCCTCGAGTGATTGCATTTTGAAATTTAGACTTCTAGCATTGAGTAGCATTACCCTCAGTTTTTGCTTACCTGTTCCTGTTATGGTGGTGAATTTTTCATTTGAGCCTTGCCTAAAAAGGGCACTATAGGGGTGGCAAGAGCCTTAGCCAGTAGCCAGGATCCCAGGGGAAACAGGTACAGGCTATCTGTGGCAAAGCATCGTGGTCTGTCGACCATGTCATCCCAAGCAGACAGATACTGGATCCCCTTAGAATGACACCAGAAGCTTAGCCAATTGTTGAAGTCAATCATTTTGTCCTTGTACTGCGGTATCATTCTGGGTGATGGCAGAATGCTGCTCAGGGCTAGGGTCATACCTGCCTGGGCTACAAGATCGGAGAGCTCTTCCATGTCTCTTTTCATGTAGTCCAGGGAGGTACGTCTCAGGTCATTCACACCAACATGAACAATGACAGAGTCATATTTGTACTTGTTGTGGAGTGACCTGAGTGCATGGGTTATGTGGTGGATCCTGGCACCCAACAGGCAGCTGACAGTAACCTTCTCCTTGTTTAGCCTGGTGAGTGGGACATCAGTGTGCCTGACTATAGAGTCACCTATGACTAGTGTGTTGGGTATGTTGATTTTCCTTATTGGCTGTGGTGGAGTGGCACACTGATTCTGTGGGCTGTGTGTCATTTGGGTTGTGTTGGGGGATGGAGGTTGCTTGCTTTTCTGCTTTGGAGGTCTCTGTTGCATAAACAGGTTATTATTGAGAGCCTTCGCGAATGTTTTTGTGTTACTATGTGTGGATTTTGGTGGTGTAGATTTAGTGAGACTATGTGATGAGTGTAGTGAAAATGTTTACCTTCTCCTCTTGACTGTCATGTTCAGTCTTGGTTGGAGAGAGCTTTACCTCCAGTTTGGCTAGATAAGTGCATCTCTCACAGGTTGTAGTGTTGGGTGGTAGGAGGAGAGGGATGTCTGTATACATGAGGCAATTTCTACATTGCCTCAAGATGCCCAGATTCATCAGATAGACAGGAGAGAACACTGGGAGCTGACCCTTGGACATGCCTGAATAAAAAAAACATTTTCCTCTAGATAAGTGAGGAAAGTGAGTACAAGAGCTGTTTTTCTCTAAGCAAGTGAGAAAAGTAAGTACAAAAACTGTTTTCCTCTAGGTAATGAGGATGGTTGAGTGCTATAGTAATTCGTAGCTTATTTAGTGCTTACAGGTTCTGAACAAGTGCTGAGCACGAATAAGCAAATTTAAGTGCTAAAACTAAGAATCTGTATCTGCACTAGACGAGTTACAGGACAGAAACAATTGCAAATGCAGGCTATCAAATCAGAAAGTTGAGAGAGATGAAAAGGATTGCCCAAATGGCCAATAACTACAATTTTTGGGCCAGAACCACTCTTTATGTGGTAGACAGGTTACCTAGTGCTTACCACTCCCACTGATAAGCTAGAAGGATTCCCTCCAACACAGAAAGGCTTGGGGGGCTCAGAAACTTACATACAATCCTGGATACAGCAAATCTGTATCTGGAACACTAGTTACAGGAAAGGTAGGAAACAGGCTTACTGTATTTTTTTTTTTTTTTTTTTTTACAGAAAAGTAGCTAGAACAGCAGTAAAAACAGTTCACATGCAGTGCAAGCTAGCACACTTGAGTATGTAGCAATAGTAGACCAAACACAGTTTAAAAAATGCAATTAAATTAAAAAGGACTAAAAGCAAGCGCAAAAGGAGTTTATTAGGTAGAATGTGGTAAAGAGATGGGACTGGGGGAGTGTCCCAGATCAAATCTACAGTGGCACGGTTAACTGCAAAAGCCACTAAATTTGAAATACAAGTCAGAAATAGGAAGGGTGGGACAAAACACTTTCAGCAGAGATCTGAAAACCTATAAGCAACAATTAACAGTACAAACACTAAAACCAAAAAATATACTCAGCTCTGTATATTTCCAGATAGATTGAAAAGCAGTCTCTCAGAACACAAGTTCCAGCAATGAAATGCAGGCTGTTACTAACAGGTCTAATTTTATGCAAGTGATCCTTGAGTTAGATTACACACAAGGTGTAGAAACCAGTCATACCAACTGAAGACACAGCAGAAAATAGGGGGAGGTGAGGAAAACACTTTTAGCAGAGATCTGAAAAACTATAAGCAACAATTAACAGTACAAACTCTAAAACCAAAAAAAATACACTCAGCTCTGTATATTTCCAGATAGATTGAAAAGCAGTCTCTCAGAACACAAGTTCCAGCAATAAAATGCAGGCTGTTACTAACAGGTCTAATTTTATGCAAGTGATCCTTGAGTTAAATTACACACAAGGTGTAGAAACCAGTCATACCAACTGAAGACACAGCAGAAAATAGGGGGAGGTGGGGAAAACACTTTCAGCAGAGATCTGAAAACCTATAAGCAACAATTAACAGTACAAGCTCTAAAACCAAAAAAATAAACTCAGCTCTATATATTTCCAGATAAATTGAAAAGCAGTCTCTCAGAACACAGGTTCCTGCAAGGAAATGCAGGCTGTTATTAACAGGTTTATTTTTAGGCAAGTGATCCTTGAGTTAGATAACACAAGCTGTAAAAAACAGTTATACCAACTGAAGACACAGCAGAAAATAGGGGGAGGTGGGGAAAACACTTTCAGCAGAGATCTGAAAAACTATAAGCAACAATTAACAGTACAAACTCTAAAACCAAAAAAATATACTCAGCTCTGTATATTTCCAGATAGATTGAAAATCAGTCTCTCAGAACACAAGTTCCAGCAATGAAATGCAGGCTGTTACTAACAGGTCTAATTTTATGCAAGTAATCCTTGAGTTAGATTACACACAAGGTGTAGAAACCAGTCATACCAACTGAAGACACAGCAGAAAATAGGGGGAGGTGGGGAAAACACTTTCAGCAGAGATCTGAAAAACTATAAGCAACAATTAACAGTACAAACTCTAAAACCAAAAAAATATATATATATATATACTCAGCTCTGTATATTTCCAGATAGATTGAAAAGCAGTCTCTCAGAACACATGTGCCAGCAATGAAATGCAGGCTGTTACTAACAGGTCTAATTTTATGCAAGTGATCCTTGAGTTAGATAACACACAATGTGTAGAAACCAGTCATACCAACCGAAGACACAGCAGAAAATAGGGGAAGGTGGGGAAACACTTTCAGCAAAGATCTGAAAAACTATAAGCAACAATTAACAGTACAAACTCTAAAACCAAAAAAATATACTCAGCTCTGTATATTTCCAGATAGATTGAAAAGCAGTCTCTCAGAACACAGGTTCCAGCAATGAAATGCAGGCTGTTACTAACAGGTCTAATTTTATGCAAGTGATCCTTGAGTTAGATAACACACAAGGTGTAGAAACCAGTCATACCAACTGAAGACACAGCAGAAAATAGGGGGTGTGGGAAAACACTTTCAGCAGAGATCTGAAAAACTATAAGCAACAATTAACAGTACAAACTCTAAAACCAAAAAATATACTCAGCTCTGTATATTTCCAGATAGATTGAAAAGCAGTCTCTCAGAACACAGGTTCCAGCAATGAAATGCAGGCTGTTACTAACAGGTCTAATTTTATGCAAGTGATCCTTGAGTTAGATAACACACAAGGTGTAGAAACCAGTCATACCAACTGAAGACACAGCAGAAAATAGGGGGAGGTGGGGAAAACACTTTCAGCAGAGATCTGAAAAACTATAAGCAACAATTAACAGTACAAACTCTAAAACCAAAAAATATACTCAGCTCTGTATATTTCCAGATAGATTGAAAAGCAGTCTCTCAGAACACAGGTTCCAGCAATGAAATGCAGGCTGTTACTAACAGGTTTAATTTTATGCAAGTGACCCTTGAGTTAGATAACAAACAAGCTGTAAAAACAGTTATACCAACTGAATACACAGCAGAAAATAGGAGAAGGTGCGGAAAACACTTTCAGCAGAAAAAAACTACAATCAACAATAAACTGTACAAACTCTAAAACCAAAAAATATATACTCAGCTCTGTATATTTCCAGATAGATTGAAAAGCAGTCTCTCAGAACACAGGTTCCAGCAATGAAATGCAGGCTGTTACTAACAGGTCTAATTTTATGCAAGTGATCCTTGAGTTAGATAACACACAAGCTGTAGAAATGAGTTATACCAACTGCAGACACAGCAGAAAATAGGGAGGTGGGAAAACACTTTCAGCAGAGATCTGAAAAACTATAAGCAACAATTAACAGTACAAACTCTAAAACCAAAAAAATATACTCAGCTCTGTATATTTCCAGATAGATTGAAAAGCAGTCTCTCAGAACACAGGTTCCAGCAATGAAATGCAGGCTGTTACTAACAGGTCTAATTTTATGCAAGTGATCCTTGAGTTAGATAACACACAAGCTGTAAAAAACAGTTATACCAACTGAAGACACAGCAGAAAATATGGGGAGGCAGGGAAAACACTTTCAGCAGAGATCTGCAAAACTATAAGCAACAATTAACAGTACAAACTCTAAAACCAAAAAAAAAATACTCAGCTCTGTATATTTCCAGATAGATTGAAAAGCAGTCTCTCAGAACACAGGTTCCAGCAATGAAATGCAGGCTGTTACTAACAGGTCTAATTTTATGCAAGTGATCATTGAGTTAGATAACACACAAGCTGTAAAAAAGAGTTATACCAACTGAAGACACCGCAGAAAATAGGGGGAGGTGGGGCAAACACTTTCAGCAGAGATATGAAAAACTATAAGCTACAATTAACAGTACAAACTCTAAAATCAAAAAATATACTCAGCTCTGTATATTTCCAGATAGATTGAAAAGCAGTCTCTCAGAACACAGTTCCAGAAATGAAATGCAGGCTGTTACTAACAGGTCTAATTTTATGCAAGTGATCCTTGAGTTAGGTAACAGACAAGCTGTAAAAAACAGTTATACCAACTGAAGACACAGCAGAAAATAGGGGGAGGTGGTGAAAACACTCTCAGCAGAGATATGAAAAACTATAAGCAACAATTAACAGTACAAGCTCTAAAACCAAAAAATATATACTCAGCTCTGTATATTTCCAGATAGATTGAAAAGCAGTCTCTCAGAACACAGGTTCCAGCAATGAAGTGCAGGCTGTTACTAACAGGTCTAATTTTATGCCAGTGATCCTTGATTTAGATAACACACAAGCTGTAAAAAACAGTTATATCAACTGAAGACACAGCAGAAAATAGGGGGAGGTGGGGAAAACAGTTTTAGCAGAGATCTGAAAAACTATAAGCAACAATTAAAAGTACAAACTCTAAAACCAAAAAAATATACTCAGCTCTGTATATTTCCAGATAGATTGAAAAGCAGTCTCTCAGAACACAGGTTCCAGCAATGAAATGCAGGCTGTTACTTTTATGTGATATAAAAGAACTTGCGCAAGATGGAGTGTGTAAATATTTGGGAATTGATGAATGAAAAACATTAAAATATAAACAGATGTGGATAAAACTCAGTAAGGACTATTTTAGAAGGCTTAAATTAATTCCAAAAACAGCATTGACATCTAGGAACAAAGTCCAAACTATAAAGCAGTTTGATTTTCCTGTCGTAACTTACAGTTTTAGAGTGAATGACTGGCTTCAAAAGATGTTGGATAGTTTGGACAGGAAAACAAGAAGGGTGATTCATGCTCATCAAATGATTTATAAAAATCAGTGCATACCAAGACTATATATTCCCCATTCTGAAGGAGGTATGGGTCTCTGCTAAAATTGATTACAGATATAGATTTGCAATAGTGGGACTGTATACATATCTGCTGACCTCACAAGACCCAAATGTTGTGAAAGTTTTGAAACATGAGGAGGACAAGTCTAAGATGACTTCCCTGCTTAGTTTAGCAGAGGCATATCGGCATCAAGCGGGAAAGGAAATCAAACCAGAAGTAGATAAAAATCAGGTAGCAACTGAAAGTGTCAAAAAAGAGAAGAAAGAATATAAGGTGAAAGATCAGATGGGAAGGCATGAAATGTTAAAAATGCATAAATTTGGTTGCAATTATAGGAAAGTCTTGGAACAACCTAATGTTGATCAGGATCAAACACAGTAATGGTTAAGGAGAGGTGAATTTAAACTAAAAGATGAAAGGTTAACATTGGCGGCTCAGGACAGTGGACTATGTACACTTTGGTTTGCAAAGTCCATTGAACATGTGAGAGAAACAGACAAATGTAGGTTTTGTATATATGCAATATACTAATGGCAGAAAGACTGTATACTGAAAGACATAATAACATGGCAAGACTGTTGCATTGAGGATTGTGCAAACATTATAATACTGAATAAGCTGAAAAGCACTGGAAACATGAACTACAAAGCATCATAGAAAATTATGAAGTTTATATCACATGGGGTCATCTATTACCAACAGTTCAAAAAATAGATGCAAGAAAACCAGATATAGAAGTCCATGAAAAGAAGACAGAAGTAGCATTGATTATTGAAATCGCTACACCCAGTGACTACAGTGTCTTACATACAGAGAGACACAAAGTCATAAAGAACCAGGATTTGCAGGCAGAAATGAGATCAATGTGGAAGAAACATACCCAGATAGTTCTAGTAGTAGTAGGAGCAACAGGTCTTATAAAAATAATTTACAGTCATACTTAGACGTGTTACCGATACACGTAACTCCATACAAGCTGCAGAAAGAGTCATTACTGGGCAAATTGCGGGTGCTGTAAAGAGCACTTCTTGCTAACATCAAAGACTGAAATAATACTAATTTCATGACCTTTAATCATACTTTGACTGGGGAATGGAGTCCATTCCTGTCATGGTATTAGAAACATCACTAAATGGTTAACCAACTGGCTCACCAACAGAACACATAGTAGGAAAGGTGAATCAACCTCTACCAGCGGAGTTGTCACCATTGGCGTAGCCCAGGGATCTGTGCTTGGTCCTTTACTGTTTGTAATGTATTTCTCAACAGTCCAGGCTAAAGTATACAGCCTTTGACTTACCAAGTTTGCTGATTCTTGCGTATTTGGTGCAAATCCCACCTTATCACCTTACTACCTCTCACACTTTTAACACCCACCTATTGCAAGTGTCCTATCTTATTTGTATCTCTTTCTCTTTTAGTTGATTAAAAAAAATTCTAACTTTTGTACTGCATGTTATGCACATTATTGTAATGTTTCTGTAAACTTCATTCTCAGGCCTTTTGTAAATTTCTAATGTTCTCATATGAAGCACATTATTGTAATGTTTGCATAAAACCTTACTGTCAGATGTTTTTCTTTTTTGCAACTTTGTAATAACTGTCTGGAGCTTTTCTTCTTGGGTCTCCACTGAAAATTGGCCACTGGCTCAGTTGGACTAACCCGGTTAACAAATGACAAAGAAATAAATATAAATAAATAAATCACTGAGTCCACCAATGATGATAACAGATTTACTATCACAATGGTGAAGCAGACAGTCAGATGATGGCATCATCAACCCATGTCCGCAAAAGTAACAATGTCAAATTCCAACATTATCAAAGTACATCTTGAACTCAGCCTCGGAACAAGAATTAACATGGGTCGAGATAGGGGGCAAGATTTGTACTTCGACAATATCGGGTTCGACATTGTCACCATTTGGCCTCCGGACTTCATCGAATCCACTTCAACATTGTGATAGTAAACATGATAACATGCTACAGGAGTGGCTAACACATACAAATGATTGGTGCCAAAGCCAAATAGTCTACAAATAAATGCAAAAATGTCTGTTTATTTTGGCCTTCTGCAAAGTGAAATTCCCTGGTAATTACAGTATTGACAACACTTCCCCTGTGCTGAAACTCAGTGCTGCAAAACCTAGGAACACAAGTAGAAAGCAATCTGAACTTCTACCACCAAGTGTCCACAGTGATATGAAAAAGCTACATTGTGCACCTCATAAGTCAGGCCATCATATTCAGATCTGAGGATTATATAGCAGCACTGTGCTCAAACCTCATCAGAACTCTAATAGAGTATAATGCTCCCTTTTGAATGTACCTCACCAGACACCTGCAGCAGCTGGAGATACCACAGAGGTTTCTTACCAAGAAAATACACAGCCTGCAAACCATGCCGTAATGTATGTGGATAGACTGAAAGCCCTCTCACTGTAATCTGTATCATATGTATAGAATGAGGTGAATTGCACCTGACCTGCAGGCCAGTCTCTGACCCTGCCCTGGTGAGAATACTGCACACCCACAAATCAGTTATAGAGGATGACATCAGCAGAGTCTGGTGAGGAGAAAATACAAATAGCAGTGTCCCACATGCCAGTGTAAAATGCACTCTGTAATGTCAAGCAAGGGCACAAACATACACACACCACAGTTGACTGAAGTAAGAACAGAAACTCTACCTACCTAAGTACACCAACTAGAGAACTGTGTATTTAAGGCATGCACCACTGCTCAAGTCTGACTTGGAGAGTGTCAGACAGCACTTTATAGTGGATTATATAAGCACAGCCTAGTGAGGAGAAAATGCTAATAGCAGAGTCCCACATGCTGGTGAAAAATGCACTCTGTAATTTCAAGCAAAGATACAAACACACACCCCAGTTCACTGCAGTGATAACAAAATCCCTACTTATCTAAATACACCAACTAGAAAACTCTGTATTTAAGGCAAGTGCCACAGCTCAAATCTGACTTGGAGAGTGTCAGACAATACTTTATAGTGGATAACATCAGTAGGGTCTGGTGAGGGAGAAAATGCTAATAACACTGTCCACATGCTGGAGTAAAATGTACTCTGTGATGTCAAGCAAGGCACAAACACATACATACTCCCTAGTTGACTGCAGTAAGAACAGAACCCTTACCTATGTAAGTACACAGACTAGAGAATACAGTACTTTAAGTAAGATCCACAGCACAAGTCTGACTCTTAAAAGGCTGCAGGACAACTTGTGGTGGATGACATCAGAACTGGATGTTGGAGAGATGTTGGGAGGCCTGCATGAAATGGATGTGTAGGCTTTGTACAAGTGTCAAAATGCTGTCATTGCATAGAACTGGAGTGGTAACTGTCAGATACACATGTATGCTCTTTTCTGGATATACAGATACACACACACACACACACACACACACACACACACACACACACACACACACACACACACACATACACACACACACGCACACACCAGTTGACTGCAGTGAAAACAGAACCCCTACCTATCTAAGTACACAGACTGGAGAACACTGTACTTCAAGCAAGGGTCACAGCACAAGTCTAACTCTTACAAGGCTGCAGCACAACTTATGGTGCACGACATCAACACTGGATGTTGGATAGATGTTGGGAGGCCTGCATGAAATTGATATGTAGGCTTGTGCAAGTTTCAAAATACTGTCAATGCATGGAATTGTAGTGGTAATTGTCAGATATACATGTATGGTCTTCTGGCTAGATAAAGACAAACATGCACACACCCCAGTTGACTGATGTGAGAACAGAACACCTACTTATCTAAGTGCACAGACTATAGAAGACAGTACTTTAAGCAAGCACTGTGGCACAAGTCTGACTCTTATAAAGCTGCAGGACAACTTATGCTGGATGACATCAGCACTGGATGTTGGAAAGAAGCTGTTGGGAGGCCTGCATGAAATGGATGTGTGGGCATGTGCAACTGTCAAGATAGCTCAAGTTTTGCATGTTACCAGATTGATGAGTGTGCAATGAGTAGTATTTGGTGGTTGTGTTCTAATGTGCGGGTATATTTTAAGAGACAACTTTACAAACTATATGCAAACAGGTGTCCACATTACTACACATGTTTGAAAATCTGAATGTGTATTGTCATTCTAAAGATGTGCATGGTATATCACACAACATTTCTTATTAATTTATGTAGTGTAGTTGATATATTTGTGAACAAGTACTGAAAGACCAGGGTTGTAGCATGTAAAGGGAAGTAACATGTGACTGCATTGCAAATATCTGCCATATTGTTAGACAGGGCTTTCATTTTGTCATATTGCCACATGTAATTTCATGCCATGAAGACTAAATGGACAGTAAACAGAACTAATACATGCTATTATTTAGTTTGCATAGCGTAATGATGAGCAGCAGGTTTGCACAATGGCTGGCAAAGTGTTTACACGTGTGGGATAGACAATTCTACTCCTTTCTCTGTTTGGACTTAGTTAAGCAGTATGCAAATGTGAGGATCATTGCTAAAAGTCTGACAGTATTGAGTGTATGAAACACACCTGCTACTTAGCTAACTCTGTGGCAGCAGGTGTAAATGAATTGACACATTTCATTTTGAGTCAAGAAGATACTGGGTTCAAATTCAGGTGTACGTAATACTTTCAAATAAGTAGTGATAATACAATTAAATTATTGTTATACTACGTTTACCATCTGTTACTATTTCAATAAATAGTGATAATGCAATGACATTTTTCTTATACTACATTCACGTTGTGTTACTATGTTTTACTTTAGCATGGCATGTTTAGTTCAGGGCTGACTCTGTCTGATGCTAACAGTACACAGCCATTATATGGGTAGGTAAAGGTTGTGAGTGTTGCCTGACATCCATGTTACTATATGTATGCGTAGGATGAAGGTTTTATCCCCTTAGGTGGTGAGCGAGTGTGCTACGAGTTGCCTCTTAGCTAAAGCAAGAGCATACTGAGCATGCATATGTCTGCCTACACCCAAGGCAGATGCTGGTACCCCCTCAAATTCCTCACCTGTTTGTGGCTGTGGTGACCTTGCCATTGGTGGTGTGATGTGTGCCCCTTCCCCTTGTTGATCCTGCTGAAGCTCTTTTTTCAGGATGATGTTGTGTAGAATGGCATAGACAGTGAATATTTCAGTACAAGTACATGGATTGTACTGCAGGGCTTCCCCAGATGTACCTAGGCACCAGAACCGCAACTTCAGCAGCCCAAAGACACACTGTATGATATTTCTGGTTTGAGCATGTGCCTCATTATGCCATTCTTCAGTAGGAGTGTGCACATTTCTGTGCAGCATTATCAGCCACGGTTCCAGTGCATAACCTATGTCCCCAAGTAAATGACCATGTGGGATATCCCCCTATTGAACATCTGATATAGTTGGGAGGTATGGCAGATATGTGAGTCGTGATAACTGCCTGAGTTGTCACCACACACATTCAAGAGGATTCTCTTGGCATTAACATGACTTGGCAGTTAATAGAATGAAGTCCTTTCTATTTATGTAGAGCCTTCCCTGTTCCCTGGGTGGTGGTGCCTTAATTTCTATATGAGTACAATCTATGACACCCAGTACTTCATGGTAGTGTGCTACAGGGAGGAACTCTTGCATATTTGTATCCCTATCTTTAGGTGTACGAGAAAATATATGTGGTCACTGGCATGTTGGAGCACAGCATTCAGGAACTGACAGAGGATCATGGATGCTAATACCTGTGACACCCCCAATATACCCCCTGCTGGCCTCTGAAAGGTTCCTGTACCTAAAATTCTAAGTGCTACACATACTTATGTTTCCACTGGTATGGGTTTGCCTCAGTTTGCCTTGGCTCTGAGTTGATGATGACAGAGGTTGCAGAATTCCTGTAGTGTGGCTCTATCCACCCTGTACCCTTGACTATAGATGTTACTATGCTTTGGAACACTCCAGGAGCTGAGGGTGCCCTTGAGGTAGTCTTAAGAATTTGTAAAGGCGTAAAGGCATATTGGAAGTGCAAAGCTTGGAGCTCAGTTATTCCAATTCCAGATTTGCCAGTGCTTTCTCTTTGTATCAAGCATGGAGAAAAATCTGACATTAGGCTTTATTACAACTAACCCTTCAAAAGTCAGAAGTGAATAATGCTCTTTTATTATCCATTTGTTAAGAGCTTGTGGCTCAAGTCAATATCTGACATTGTCCTGCTTCATGATTGTTACCATACTGTTGACCTTCTCTGTTGGCTCTGTTTGATTATTACGCCAACTGATTCCATACACTTTAGCTCTTGTTTGTAATAGTCTTAAGCACAACAGGCAATTTTCTAGTATCATGAATTACTGGAACTACCTTATGTGATGTCTTTAAATGACACATAACCTGCAGACAACCTAAAACTTCTAAAAGATCAGCATATTTCTTTCAAATATCATATGTATCCTGCTCAGCCTACTCTATACTCTGTGATGTATGCCTCTGTATTTGTAAAGAAGTGCTAATCACAGACACATTTTATTGAATTTATATGTAACATTAGTTTTTTGGCAGTAAAATCATGATTTTGTGCACTATTCACTGAACTTTTTAGTTTAGATTAGGCATTAGTTTTTTGTATAACACTGTCTTAAGGATTACTCAGACATTTAAGGTGGTTGGTTCTAAAACATTACTACAGTCCCTGTCACATGTTTTACTGAAAGGTCTTACAACCTGTCTGCATGGCTTCAGTATAAATTAACTGTGCAAGTTCCCTGTATACTACCACATTTTGTAGTAGAAATTGCCATTTTTCATTTGAATTGCATTAATGGTCTTCACAATGTCAAGTGTAACACAAGTATATCTATGCAGAATATCTGCTTTAATTGAGCTTGTTGTGTTACTACCTGAAATATTCATTTTTATACACTAAGTCCAACCACACTTGACCCAAAGGCCTGAATTTGTGTCCAGAATATGACAATAACTTACAGGCATACTTGTGCAACTTATTATTTAAATGTAGCAGTTTAAGTGAGAGTCATAGCTAGGCTTTCTGGTGCCAGGTGCAAATCACCAATCTGGACAGAAAAAAAAATGAAAGAAAGAAAGAAAGAAAGAAAGAAAGAAAGAAAGAAAGAAAGAAAGAAAGAAAGAAAGAAAGAAAGAAAAACATCCTTCATGCTCACAAGGAAAAATATTCTGTTTTCTAAACCAATTGTAGAAAGCTGCTTTATACAAATTTAACAAATGGCCTGTGATATTCTAAATAACATATACAGAGCACTGAAGGAAACAATACTTAGTGCTTCAGCCCTGAATGAAAATGTGATACCGGGCATGTGTTATACCAGTTTTCAGAAACTGGTTTCTGAAAGTTGATATAAGCAAATGCCAGCTTTGTACTAACACCTGACTGACATCTGCCAATCACACCCCCAAGCACCTTGCATCTGGGGGCAGTTGCCTATTTCACCCTACTTTAGCTTCACTGATGGTTTAAGTGTATATTCTGTCATGATGTTGCACTTTACCCCAGTTTTTATTTTAAAAGCAACTACTCTGCATTTAAACCATAGCTTTTCAGACCAAAATTCCCTTTTGCTTTCATTCATAGTTTACAATATATGCATACACTCATTCTGCGCATCACTGAGATTGTGTGCAGTATGAGCTGTGCTCACTAAATGTTTTTTTAATAGTA
Source organism: Protopterus annectens (assembly GCF_019279795.1). Classification (NCBI taxonomy): domain Eukaryota; kingdom Metazoa; phylum Chordata; order Ceratodontiformes; family Protopteridae; genus Protopterus; species Protopterus annectens. The sequence goes on from NC_056729.1 coordinate 1,477,003,792, forward strand.
CCAACAACAATTTCTTCTTCAGACTGCTATTTTGACCCTAAAATCTTAATATTGTTTCTGTGCTTGTTTCTATTTTTTACCGTCTTTAATTGTTTTCATTGTTTAGCTTTACTTAATGTACATTTTCATAGCTGACCAAAACATTATTTATTATTGATAATGTTGTCTCATTTGTACACACTCAGATGTATTTATCTATATCTGTTTTTTTTATTTATCTTTCTATCAACATGCTCTTTTGCAGAAGTGGAACTAGGATGAGTAGAATGGGGTAGCTGCCCAGGTACAAGGCATTAGATGGTTCAATTGGCAGTTGCTGACATGGGGCATTGTCATTCAGAAAAGAATGCTGATACTGCAGTTGTGATCAGGACTGATGTGTGAGTTGTGGGTGGTATAGTAATTGTAGCAAACTGCTTTCTACATTTTTAGCAAGTAATTTGCTACAGTTTCAAGGAGAATACCTTTTTTTTTTTTTTTTTTCTCGCCAACTTAGAGTTGAGGGACACCAGATAAAGGAACAGTACCAGGAACTAGATGAACTTGTTGCAGCTCTGTTCCTATGTTCTTGTCTTTTATGCTTGGCTGAAATTTTCTGTGTATATACTTGTTTTGTCTCAACTGTATGGCGCAGGATGTGAGGAAAAGGGTTTTGTCCAAACTCACTCAGTTAACAAGAAAGTCATTACCCCCACACAGCCTCCAGACTTGATTTAATGCCTTAATGCATACCTTTTCAGACCTGTAATATTTACACTAGGTGCTTTTTCTGCTTTCTCATTTGTTACCACACACCATTTTGGTTATCTTGCCTGCAATTTTTTTTTATTGTTATTATTTTATTTACTTTATGTTTTGTTTACACATCATTTTTATACCCAGACCTTCATCTGCACACTTTTGTCTTCTCTGTTATACTTTTAAATTGTACAGTAAACAATTTACTTACTTGATATACATAAATGACTTTTTCCAGCAGTAAATTGGCTTCTTTCAATAGTTTGCCTCTTGGGTGTTTATTAATGTTTCTAGAGACAATTCTGACTCTTCTAATTTAATCAGCCAAGACATCAAATTCCCGATATTATGCTTTGTATTTAAATTCGGTTACATAAGTATCTATTGTGTTCTAAACCTCTTGATTCCAGTTAAGAAAAATTATCTTTTAATCATTCTTTGGCTTGCAATATGCTTGAAAAGTATTGTTTTTGTCTCCTACCACTGATCATTCTCTAGCCCCACTCCTGACTCCTTACTGACCTATTCATTCCTCAGGGGTGATAGATGACTCATTCATTCCCTGATTACAGTGAGATATTGATGGCCAATTTCTTCTGTGATCCAGGTGACTTCCTCTAGGTCCATTTACTCCCCAGTAACACAGACTCATGAATAGAAAGTGGGCCTTCATTCATGTGGGGTGTTCCCTAACTACTGTAACCTCTCACATGGCAGGTTGTTGCACCACAATCACTGCTGCACTGGGGGAAGGCACATGCAAGCAACATTTTGTAGCTCCATGCTTATCCTCAGTGCAATGTCACCTTGACTGACATGGTGCCAGGTCCACCACTACACTCCTGTGAAGGTACTCGGACTTCCACCTACCCACGTAGTTACCTTACTACCTACCCTTTCTCCTTTTTCCTAACTCAACTATCTACCTCCCCACTTTCCTCTCTGTCGCTTCTTCCCTAACACATCCCTCCCTTATCTTCACTTAACCTATATATCCCCCCTCACACCATTCATATTTTCCACGTGGGAATATATTTACTTGTAAATAGCTACTGACAGTTGTAATTGACTAGTATATACCTACTTAATGTAGCAATGATAGGAACTGTATATTTGTAAACTTTTCTAATTGTTATATAATTTCTTTATCTTCTAGATTGTATTATCAAATGCTTTGTTTTTCATGTATGCTACATACATTTCTGTTTACTATAACACCTTGTTATTTATTTATTTTTTTGTATACTTTGCGTCTATTGAGCTTTTCTCCCCAGGACTCCATTGAAAATGGGCTCTTTTGGCCCAATGGACCATCCTGGCAAGCAAACTGCAAATAAATAAATAAAATAAATAATGGGTAAGTAAACAAATGCCACTCACTCCTATCCCCTCCCTCCCTCCCTCCACCTATTAGCTTCTCATGATGGTAGTCAAATACAGGTTGTCTGGGGCTTATCAGGACTTGTCCCAATATGCCATTGAGACAGGCTACTGGAATTTATTTTTTAAAACTATATTTTTTCTCTTTCTTTTCTAAATGCATAGTTGTTAAATACATCGATTGTTAGTTTGGCCATGACATGAAGGACTATAACCCATTTCATGTGGCTTGTATCCAAGTCCACTCAAAATAATAGGTCAAAACGTTGAATCCATGAATCTCTGTGATCTTGAACCAAAAATTAAAGAAATTAAGTGAAAATACATTGGTGTTCAGTGGAGTTGTTTCAATTGAGTATGAAAATGAGAGAAAAAGTAACAAGAACAAGATTCAAGATGAGCCTGCTTGAAAACTAATTTTTGTTTGAGAAAACACTTTGAAAATGCAAATGATAAAAATAACATCTTTTAGCACAGTTATGCGTCAAATGCTTTCTTATCCTTGCTCAGTCTTACAGTTGGCCTATTACTGTGGTGCATTTAATACTAGTCCCAAGCAGAAAGGAAACTGCAGTGGTATGATGCAGCAAGCCCAGCAGTCACAGTATAATGAAAAACACAGCTGTCAGTAGCTAAATGCCTTTTTTTCTGACATCCTGTCAGAATTTCCACTTCTGCCAACGTGCCACACCACATATGTACAAGGAATATACTTTGTCAAGATAGTCAAGTTAGGGCACACACATAGAGGCTGCTTTTAGTTTTCCAATTTTTAGAAGTCTGACCTCACCCCCATCTTCATGTAACTCACACTCTTTATACTGCCATTCTTAAATTGATAGTAAACAAATCATATACAATTTATCTGACACTGGTCACTTTGAAGGTATATAGAGAGAGAGGAATAAGCAAGTTATGTTTCTTTTAGCTGAAAAAAAACCAGTCTGTAAAGTTAGAGAAACTTCTGGGTAGGAAGCCAGCATAGACTGATCTCACCCCATTTGTAGGATTTATTGCAGACCCCACTGCATCCCTTATTCATCGTGAAGCAGGTTGAAATCTCTAGTGCTTTACTGCTTAAAAATCAGATGCTTACAGTACTAGTAAAAGACACCATTGAAGTTTTTCCAGCAGGTTGAAGCTATTTCACTTTTTAGGCATGGGGAGACTTAGGAAGCTGATTTTCAGTTTATTTAATTGAAAGATTTATGGTCTTGCAATCAAAATCCATAAAGAACTCGAGTTAGCTATGCTGCAAGACAGTACAGATAGTTGTAGGTAGAATAAATGAGAATATTTCCATTTAAGCACAGCTTAATTGCCTTCCAGAGGGTAATTTTCATGTAGGTATTACTGAAATGGGAAATATAATGTCATCGAGTACACGAGAAAAAAATAAGGAGCTTGGTACATCATTTAGAAACAGAGAAAATGTAGAGAAGCTTAAGACAAGTGCCCGGTAGAAAGGTATTTGTACCTGACGCTTTGATTGCTGATGTCTAACAGCCACAATAGCTGCATGAGTTCTTTACATCATGATATTAAATTGGTATATGGAAGCCTACTCTACAGTAGTTATGTTCTGTCCCCTAAATGAAGGCTTAACCACAGTTATTTATTATTTTATTTATATATTGTTGACTGGGACTCTCTGACTGGATAGAAGGTTGTTTTTAGAAGACGGGGGAGAAAAGCTCCAAACAGCAAGATATACAGCAATACTGCAATATTGCATTGTATGAAACATCATGTAAATACAAAGAGAATCAATAGCAGCACAATGAAACAAAACTATAAACATACTTATTACGAAACTGTCAGAGCAGGACACATTGCAACACTCATAACAATCTTACAGCAACCGGCAAATGCATGCCACGTTATAGGTGCATATTAAATATAAAAGAATTGATGCGCTGGAAAGAATACTTTCCAAACAAGGGAAAATTGCTATGACTGCAAACTTGCTGGCCCATTGTGTTCCTTAATATTACTGGAAGGATTAATGTCCCTCACTTATTTGTCGCCCATCACATCTGTGCTTCAAACCATCACCAGGAAGCACATCATACAAATCCAGCACTCGGTTACTCCCAATCTGTCGCCTTCCATTAGCACGTTAGATATGACAGCTGGAGTTTTCAAAAACATTCATTTAAAGTGCATTTTCTCCTACATTCAAAATATAAATGCACACAAGTTTGACAGCATTTGCTGTTACTGTCACAAGAAGATACACTGTAATAAATGGAGTATAAATCTTAACTGTGTGTAATAATGTGTATTTTGTAAATGGCAGATGCTGATGACCATAGAAAGTTAGGGAAAATCTTGAAAACAATATATTAGTTGTCTAGATGACATTAGGTTAATCAAAGTACAGTAAACAAGTCAACATTAAGTTTTGTATCATTTTGTAGCTATTACATTCTCAGGTACATATGCAAAAATAGAAGGTGCTATAGCTATAATATAACATTTAGTTTATTTGTCTGATAGTCAAACACAAACTATTGTGCTGTTTCCGTGAACACAGGCAGTAGATTTATGTCCATGTTAAATGAAAAAGTGAACTAATAGCGTAGTTATTCATTAAGTCTGTGCTGTTATCTATTGTTGCATTATATTACTGCATGCCAATAATAGTAGGGGTCAAACTGTTTAGCTCTGTGAAAGAGAGAGACAGCGAGAGAGACAGAGAGAGCTTTTTGCAGACATTACTATAGTTATATGGGTATAATTTTCACATGATGGTCAAAATGTCTTCAGATTTAGATATTAGTCACATTCTTGTTTCTAAAACATCTACAATAAATAAGAGAAGAGCCATTGTTGATGGGAGACTTGAATATGTAAGCTTATAACTGGGGAACACTGTATTCCTGTCTATTTACCTCTAGGCTGGCCCTGATTTTGTAGAACACGCCTGCTTTTTATGCAATATTTTAAGCTGTCCCTCATAAATTGTTTTAATTTTCTGATAAATCAGAGCATCAGGCACACCAATAATGCCAGACATTAGAGTTTTATCCTTTGTGTTATTCAGAAAATGCATGTGGGTACAAAACCTGTTGTGCTACTAACATTTAAATGAATTAGAGTAATATTTAAAAAAATGTCCTCAAATTTGTGCTTTTGTCCCCCATTATTTTGGTTTTGTCCCACATTCCTGAGCAAATAAGTTGAGAGGTATGCCTATCCAGGACCTAGATCACCCACAATGCCCTGCAGATGCCATTCATCCGCTAGTTTTAGGATCTCAAATGAAATGTATGTTGGGTCTCTCTCATATCAAGATAGAAATGGAATCAAATATTTAGAAATGAGCAACTATCTGAATTAACATGGCAAATACTTTGTTATGCATTTGTTAATTAAATGGATAAGAGCTGTTAAGAGGCTGCTTTTGCAGGCTGGTATTTGAATCCCTCAGCCTTAATTTGCGTGCTCTGTAACTCTGAGCACAATTTGTGTGATCTGTGACTCTGAGCATGTCACTTAACCAGACACTGCTCTAGGGAAAGTGACAGATGGCAACAACAAAAAATAGTAAGTAATCCTTAATATTTTTTAATAACTAAAGTTGTAGTAGACTACCAGATTTTCAGTGAAACCTGACCACTTTCTTACTCTTCCAGAGAAAAAATGTTTATTCACTATTTAATGTAGTCTTTTAGTTGAGTAGGCTGACAAATTTCACAAGTAGAACACATAGGTGAGGTAGAAAAAGTCAAATCTTAACCATGTTGGTCATCTATCACCGCAGGTGTAGGTCAGGGTTCTATTGTATTCCATGCCCTTCTGCCCCTGCAACAGGACAAAGCATAGTTTTTCAACCACAACCACCACAGGTCTGTCAGATCTCTCTAGCAGCAAACACGGTGGAACATATACTTCTTTTCTAGGTTCACATCCAGTTTGATCTGCACATCTTGCTCCAATTTGACTGACATGATTTTATATAGACAAAGCATGATGAATGATCATGATTTTGGATACAAGGCTTGTATAACTGTTAGTTTTTGTTTGGAATCACCAATACCAGGCTAAGACTGTCTCTCATATATTGATAAAGTATATTTTCCTGAATAGATTCTTACTCACTGAATACTCTCCAACATCACTATGAGTCTAATAGTGTGCTAGCATTGCAATATGTGATGAGATTTTCAACATGTTTCTTTAACTTGCATGTGTGTGTGTGTGTGTGTGTGTGTGTGTGTGTGTGTGTATATATATATATATATATATATATATATATATATATATGTAAAGTCTGTTAGCTGTCTTCATGTAATTTAAAGCTCTCATATATTTAGTGTTATATATAAGGACTCTTTATTGTTATATGTAATGTTATACACAAGGACTGTTTTTTGTCATATATATATATATATATATATATATATATATAATGTTATGTAATCTCTGTCCTTTATCTGGAGCTTTTCTCCCAGGCCTCCACTGAAAAAGGATTTGTTTCCAGTCAGACTCTCCCAATAAACAAATGTTAAATAAATAAATAATAAAAAAATAAATTACTGAAATAGGTCCAGATGGATCAGGATTAACAAATTCCGAATAAATAATTAATAAATAAGAATCCATCTGGAGCAATAACTATAGTTTTCAAATAAATTTCATCTCACTTTGTAAAATTTCTCAACTTTGTATGTTTATTGAAAAGTTATGTCTCAGACCATTGTTTTACTCTGGTGTATGCTTACAAATTTTAGATTTATGATAAGTATTTGATAATGAATTTAACTTGGAATTAGCAAGATAGTGTATTGCTACCAGAATAACTGTTTATAGCACTATAACTACTGCAGCAAATTTTAAACAATATCAAATACTGTATTGGTATTCCTATTGTTAGTTTATTTTATTTGTTGTTAAAATTTGTGAGTTTATGTCTGATAGACCTATTGTATTTCTGGAAAGCTATACTACCCTAAATGGATTCTTTCAATTTCTTTCAATTCGTATGTACTTGAATGCTTTCAAAAATATGTTCTTGTTTGAAAATGCCGCATATGGTATTTATGTTTCAAGCAAAGGAACTGAGATTTATGTTGTCCAAGCTGCACTAAAATACATGGCTTACTAGGTGTACTTGAAAGTAAAGTAACAAACTTTCCCCAGGAATGTTCATGTAGTTATAATACATCATCTAGAACTATTAATAAGTGGAGACAACAAAGTATTTAAAAATGCAATATCACAACACTAATTGGGTGTGGGAGAAAAAAGAGACACAATTGACAGATGTCATGTCAATGTATTAGTAAACATACTAAGGCTAAGAAAAAGAAAATAAAGAGAAAATGAATAATAAAAGTGAAAAAGGGCAAAAGAAGGAAAATGTACACAGTGAGATCTCTGTTAACACTGACATTAAACCAGTAAAGCCAGATGACATGCCTATTCTGAGTGATTTAGAAATTATCCTTAATACTGTAATGATAAATCTAAACAGGGATCGAGTTAGCCCTAACTAGCTCGTGTTAGTGAACAATGATGTAAACAGTATTGGTCATAATAACAACCTGTACTCACTGAAAAAAGATATGGGTTGGAAGGTGAAAGGCTGGCATAACGGTTAAGGTATTTACCTTACAGACACAAGGTGCAGGGTTTGACTTTCACATGCGGTAACTGGCTAGGCTTAAAATGGCCCCAAAGGGCAATTAATCTAGTATGAACCTATGAACCCGTTAATGCTGTTGATACAAATTGTTTGAAATCTAGCACCCTACGTAATGATCAAATGTACAGTATTACATCTGCAGCACCCTAAGTAATGATCAAATGTACAGTATTACATCTGCAAAACGTTATTCCAAAGTTAATATTCAGTAAATAACAAAAAGAGTAAATATGGTAACATTAAAAGTGATACCGTGAAATAAATGAAAAATGACTGCAGGATGTCAAGTGCAGACATCTGTACAAATACTAACATGGGGAGGAGAATGTATCTCAGTAGTAAGTGTAAGATCAGTAACAGAGACTGAGGACTTACTGATCACACACTGAATTATCTGAAAAGATGATAAGAAACAAATTGAAAAGAAGAGTCGTGGATGGACTGGATAGTGGAAGTATAATAAATTTAGGTAGTATATAGCTGATAATAATGATGACCATGACAATGCCAGAAAATTAGAACTTGTAACATCAAATGAAATTGAGGTATTAGTGACAGGGGATTCTATGCTTACGTTAACAGCCAGGAAGGTCTTGAGCTACTCCATGTTCAAATCAGAATAAGCAAAATCTAATACCACTTCCTTGCAAGCTATACATCTTCCTCTATGACCTAGGAAACACATACCATGTATTTAAACTTATTGGAAACACTCACCATCCAACCCAATACCATATTCAGGGGCAACTTTAATCACCCCGCTATTAACTGGGAATCCTATACAACACCAAATAGACAGGCATAGGATTCCTGGATTTTGTAAACACAAACTCCTTGGACTAGATTGTCAATACACCATCCAGGCATGCAACCATACTGGATCTGGTCCTCACTAATTTGGAGAGTTTAGCACACTCCCTTGTGTAATATCTGGTTCCCTATTATATCATCGAAGATGCAAAATCTTGAATGCATCTTTATCGAACTGAAAAAAAGAATATGTAAAAGAGTGAAAGGGCATATAAGTGATTTCTTTCCCTGGGAAAGAAGTCACCTGGCCGCCTCCGTTACTTTGCTGTTTTCTCCACTGTAGTGCAATCTCAGAGTTGGTATATTTCATTAGGAGGTGTGTGGGGGGCACAGCCCCCCACATTGGGGTTGTGTGGGGGGGCAACACCCCCCCACTTTGTTTTGTTTGTAGTTTTTTTTGTTTTTTTTTATTGTGCCAAGCGATTCTTTCACAGGGAAAGAAATCATTTATACGCCCTTTTGCTCTTTTCAATATTCATTGTTTTCAGTTCAGTGAAGATGCATTCGAGATTTTGCGTCTTCGATGATATAATAGAAACCCTAATATCATAGCTGGTAATGTCAGACCACAAAATGATCTCCTTTGAAGTAAAAATAAAACCTGGAACCCCAGCTAACCCCAGAATATTCAGGAACTACTCTAAGGCTAACTTTCTGATATTAAATGATAACCTGGCAAAATCTGAAGTATGGGTGAAGCACCCATAAACCCTGAGAACATTGCTGCCTCTGCAGAACTGTACCCTATACAAGCATGTTAATAGCTGCATAGAGGCAGCTCTACCCACCAGAAAGAAGTGCAGAACTAACTCAAAATCAAGCCACCCTGGTGAAATCGCAAAATCAATAGGCTGTACAACAGAAGGAAGAAAATCATGGCAAAAATTAGGAGGTGCAGCACCCAGTAGGATAAAAGCACTCTCATCAAACTAAACAAACAACTCAGAGGACAAATAATTTCTACCAAAGCCAAATTTGAGGTAAAAGTGTCCTCCCAGGCCAGGGACAACCACAAGGCATTCTTTACCTATGTTTGCAACTTCAAAGACAATGCACAATTATGTGCAGAGCTCAATGTAAATGGAGCATTCATATTGAGCCAGAAGATATAGGAAACCTACTGGCTGACAAATTCAGCTCCAACTTTACCCCTCTCTCCCCCCTCAACCTTCCCTCAGGAAGTACCATCAAATATAACTCTCCCTGCTATCACTATGGACAGGTCCTTAATGCTCTCTCTAAGGCCAAGAACACTGCATCAGTGGGCCCAGACAATATCCCATGATGTGTTCTAAATAGCATGAAACATGGCCTATCAGGCCCTCTGGAATTACTATTTAACTATAGTTTCCAAACAGGCTTCATGCCTCATGAATGTAGAACAGCAACAGTCATCCTTCTGCACAAAGGTGGGCCATCTACAGACCCTGGAAACTACAGACCTATAGTCTTATATGCAAAGCCACGGAAAGAATTATCATGGAAATGATCAATAATGATATAGTAAACCTCCAGACACTGGACCCAACCCAGTTTGGTTTCATCAAGGGCAGGTCATGCCTACTTAACCTGGTGGACTTCTTTGAGAAGGTCCCCAAAGCAATGGATGAGGGCAAAGTGGTTCACACTGCCTACCTTAACCTGGCCAAGGCATTTGACAAACTCAATATGTTACTTGGTGGATAGCCAACTCACTCATAGACAGGACCCAGGAAGTTAAAACTGGGGAGTCCACCTCTACCAAAGAAGCCAGTCATAAGTGGAGTCCCTCAGGGATCAGTCCTTGGACCGTCCCTTTTAGGCATTTACTTCTCTGTAGTCAAGGTCAATGTCAGTGGTCTCTGGCTGACTAAATTTGCTGATGATTGTAAATTAAAAGCCGTCATTGAATCCCACACTGACACAAATGTTCTCCAGGAAGGACTGTCACAGAGAAACAACTGGTGTGCAAGCCATGGACTAAAACTAAATGCCAAGAAATGCATAATAGTATCTTTCAGGAAGTCATCCACCCATGGTAACTATCATATTGACAACACACCCTTACAGCTGACCCAGTAGTCAAGGACTTGGGGACATACACATAGAGAGTAATCTAGCCTTTGACCATCATGTGTCTACAGCAGTGAGGAAATAATTCCATGTTGCACAACTTATAAACAAAGGTATGGCATCTAGGTTCAAGGAAGTCATTGTTCCACTATATTCACCATTCATCAGATCTATCATTGAGTAAAATGCCCCCTTTAGTATGTACCTAACCAGGCATATCCAACAATTATAACGTCCACAGAGGTTCCTCACGAAAAGAATACAGGGAGAAAGTCATCCCTGGAGAACTAGTAAATACATAAAATCAAACTTATTCAAGAAGTTGCATGTCCTTGTACCACCAATATGATGTTTGTATCCCATACCCCCACAATTGAGATATACTAACCCTGAGCCACAATGTGGGGTATGGACCTGACATTTTGGCTGTAAGTGAATGCAGAACCCTGAAAAGGTAACTATATTTCTGTTCATTTGTATTTTGATCAATGTAGTGATTCAGTTTTCCATCTGCACTAATGTCATTGCCTCATCACACTTTTTGTGTGAATCTGGTTTATGACTTTTAAGTAACAGTGCTATTGTTCCTCTTACTATTACTTACCCATTTTATCATGCTGAAAGAAAAGTTACCAAAGTGACCCAAAGTCCAAGCCAGAGGAATGAAAATCAAAGTAACAAAGACCAGCAGGACTGCCACAGCAACAAACTCCACTTTATTAAAATGTTAACATAAAAACAGAAGATAAGCACTGTCGCGTGTATAACCACACTTCATCAGATCCTAATAGGATCTGATGAAGCGTGGTTGTACACGTGAAAGAGCTTATCCTCTGTTTCTAGGTTAACATTTTAATAAAGTGGAATTCGTTGCTGTGGCAGTCCTGCTGGTCTTTGTTACATGGATTTTATCATGTTGCAATGTCTGTAAGAAAATACATGTAATGGTGATTTATCTATCATTACTAGCAGCAGTTATCCTACTGAGTAAGCATTTAAAGTTTTTTAAGAGAAGATAACTAAAAACATTTAAAATGATAAGTTGTAATGCTCTGTTCCAAAAGCTCAATATGCAACATTTCAAACCTACAAGAAAATGAGATGCCACAAATGAAATTGAAGTGTCCATTAAATAATTCTGTATGTACTAATGTTTGAACACCGTTATGTAGTTCTTCAAATAACTGTGTTCATTCTGAATGGAACTTCCAAAGATATTGCTTGTTAGTTTTTAAGATGAATGTATGCAAGTTGCTTATTTCACAGTTGTATTTAAATCATGTACCCTAAATACTCTGCTTCCTGTTTCTAGCTTGGAGTATCATTAACAAGATAAACAATCAGTCTCCATGGTATATGTAGTTCTAAAACTGCAGTGAAATCCCTCAAAGACACCATGATTTCCCCTGTAAAGTGGAGATCCAAGTTAAGTCAATAGCTGGCTGAAAAACTGAAACCTAGACAGGACTTCTTATAACTGATATCTTTGCAGAAGAAAGGAAATGTCACATCCACTGAAAAACACTTTTATGACCCCAACTTCTCATAAGTGCAGAAAGATCCAAAGCACTGTGCAATATATGCATGTTCATGATATAAACTATAGCATGCTGTCATTAATAAATATACACTTCTACTAACTCTGTTGAATCATGAAAGAGCAAAGCCACTCAGGCTAATGGAGATGATTGATTTCTGGCCATGTCACTGTCTGCTACACTGGAAAATATGCACATACAGCATATGCAGGCTTTGCAATATTATCTACAAACAATCTGGCATGTTTTTTGCACTTTGAACCCAGTCTGGGGCCAAACTCTGGCAGTTTCTTTTACAGCTGTGGCAGGACTGTGATCTACTATCAGTAGTGAGGCTTGTTTAGTCAGTTATTACAGCATTACTGGTAAATTTCTACATATCCTGGTGCCTTAGTCTGTGTTAGCATTCCAGTAACCTGGTAACTTAATCTGTGGTGGGATTACAGTAGTGGCAGTATTGTGAATTCTGCTCCATGATTTATGCTTCAGTACTTCTTATAGCTTCATATACATGCTTAAAGTTGCATTACAGCACCTTTCTGTTTACTTTGCTACTGTTTTCCCCTGTTCTGTGACTCTGCCCCACACTCCACTGAGACATTATGCTAAAGGTTTTTGAAATTCTAACCACAGGACTTAAACTCCAGTATGACAATTTCCCCAACATTCCTTCCTTTTTCTTTTTGTGGTTTTAAAAGGACGTGTCTCTGCCTTCCAGCTCTTAAATTAATCTGACTTCTAAAGTCCTTCCCTCCCCTCTTTCATTACAGCTGTCTGTTGTGTTACCTATTTAAGTATTGCACAACCCACTGTTTTCCATATACCCATGATACATGCTCACCCAGCAAACCAGCACTCGAGTAAACCCCCTTACTACAAACTGTCTCTTGTTCATTTTCCCAGTGCTCCCATCTGCTTGGTGCCCTTGCCATACTCTGAGGGGTTCCTCAGTTAATCATGATCCATGCTTGGCAGATAACATATTTTATTGCTTTGCACTTCAGTTAACTGTCTAGAGTGCTACTGCTTTATTTTTGTTCAATTTGTTGATTTTCCTTTAAATCATTCTAAAGGGCCTTAATACTTTGAAATGCCTTGGCAATTGCTACAGTTTAAACTCTGCCTGCACAAAGCACTACAGATATCAGGTATTAGACCATACATGCAGCGCTACAGCACTCTGGTTTGATCACAAATCCGAATTTAACAAGAAGTAACTTATGCAAGGATATAGTCTGATTAGTAGTTCTCAGTTCTAAAGAAAATCAAATTGTAAGGGAGATATTAATAGAGGCAAAATTGTTATGATTCTATTAGCATTTGATATTATTCAACACTGTTGGGAAGTTATTATTGGGAATGAGTGGGTATTATCAGGCTTATGAAGAAAAACTGTTTTGAAGAGGTTAAAGTGACTATCAGTAATATCATCTATCTGAATAAAATAGAAAATGCAGAGAAGAATTTTAGCAAGTTTATAACAAAAGATTTTATAAGACTCAGATAAGAAGCTGTTGTAGCTAGAGCCCCTATATAACTTAATTGTCTCAAAAATTTCAATTGCATTAAAAGAGGCATTACGTTTAGAATGACATTCAAGGGGAAGTTGAGGAATATTCAGAAGACAAAAATATGACATTTGCTTGAGAAGATATTTCTGTATTTATTTGTTTGTTTATTTATTTATTGACATCTGTTTATCATGAGAGTCTGACTGGGTCACAGGAGTCCATTTTCAGTCGAGGCTTGGGGAGAAAAGCTCCCTTTAACAGAGAATTCTTGTTTCAAAGACATTACATAAAAAACAGTTGAAAATTATACATTTCAAAAATAATCAAAAATATTGTAAGGCATAGTAATATAACAAAAATATGTTGCAAAACGAACAATAAGAAGAAGCAAAGTGAAACATTTTATACAATTATGGAGAGTGTCATTTTGGCAATTTACAGTAATAATAAATAAAAGTCATGTGTTTTTTTTAATTGTAACTATAAAGGAGGAGAGATTAGGATAAATTAGAATAAACGGGGAGGAGATGATAGGAAGAGGTTATGTAAAGCAACATAGAGGGTAGGATAGCCAGATGAAGATGAAGAAGTGGAGATGGTAGAGAAACTGTACAGATGAGGTGGACAAAAAGTGGACAAGAATGATGTTCATCTGGGGGTATAGTATGAGCAGGGCCATGAGTATGATAAGTCATCTTTCAGATGAAACCTGAAGGAGGGATGGCAAGTTGCAGTTCTAATAGCCTGCGGAATAGAATTATATTTGTTGACAACAGAGTAGCAGTATAGGCTATTTACAATTGCTTTCTATGGGTTTACAGTTGGTGAGAAGTTATTTTTCATTAGAACAAAGGGTCTATTTGTGTTATAGGAAGGAAGAATAGAGATTAGTGTGGGACAGGTATGGGGTTTATAAATGATGTTGGTCAGTAGCTAGTTATACGAAGTCCAGGTATTGGGATAGTTCAAGCCAGTTCAAACTTTTAAGAGATGTGTATAGTATTGTTAACTGGCAGCAGCTTTAGCAGCTTTGTTGTAGCATATTTCAGGTTTAGCTTCATCTGATATCTGCATGTTGGTAAGAATAGGGGCACCATGTCATGGTGAAGGAAGGAGGTAAGTGGTTGTTATGGTGGTTTTAGCAGAGTTAGTAAGAATGTTTTTATGTCTATAAAGCATGCCAAGTTTCTGGTGAGTTTATTTTTATTCATTTTTTTATTTGAATGTGGGGTTCAAATCTGAGGTTATCATCTACTGTCACACCAAACAGTTTTGTACAGGATACAATTTCTATCTCTGTATTGTTAAGTGAGTAGATTTTGAAGCTGGATATTATATAGATTTGCAAGAAATTAAGTTAAAAACATGAAGAGAAGTATATTCAGTGTGGAATTAGAGTTGTACAGTATATTTAATATCTTCAGTATGGAGCCAGAGTTATACGGTATATTTATCAATAGCTTTTTAAAGAGAATATTTTACTAGAAAGTTTCTGTATGAGGATAATGGAGGTTAAATATTTTAAAGGGCTTTGTGGCTGATCAGTGAATTTAGTGGTGGAATTGACCTCAGTGTAAGTTAAGTGAGAGATATTATCAGTTTATAGCTCAGACTGAAGGTCTGAGATTTTTTTTCACTAAATGGGCCATGTTTCATCAGATCAGCTTCTATGAATTTCGCTTTATTGACTAAATCTGAGTTTTTTTTATCTTATTGATATTTTTAAATAGGAATCCTGTGAAATGAGTTTTCCAGACTTCTGTGAAGCCATTATATGTCATAATTTATTTGAGAGGAGGTAAATTCCCCCAAGGAAGCTGTCAAGCTTCTGAGTGATGAATTCAAGAATATCTGAGAATATCTGCCCTATTTAGTATGCAGGGAGTCTGAGGAAAACTGGTTAGTAAGTTAAAGTTAATATGAAGTTTTACTTTTGACTCCTCTGAAAAGACTCTAGAGGTTCAGTGTTTTGATACATATTGGAAAATTTTGAAACAAGCTCCTAACAAAGCTAGAAAATAAAAGATAATCATAAATTCAAATCTTAAGTAACGCCCATCTTTGAAACAATTGGAAATGCAACTGTGACAAGATACTATCTGTCACTCATTCCATTATATCATTCATTTGCTAATAATCTCATGTATTATTTCACCTCACTCTGTTAATATACATTCCCCAGGATTCAATAAACCCCAAACAGGCTCCTCGCGAAGTCTACATGAAGTTTACATGCGTGTAAGGTGAGCAGCAGTGCGCTCCATCATGCAATGCATATTCATGCCACACACCACGTCTAAGCAAGGTTTTATGGCTGGCAACAATGTTGCTGGCCAGAAAACTGTGTAAGTAAACACAGATATTCTGTTTAAAGCAGAGCACCTAAAGTCTGCTGTTTTGCTCGGAATGCCACAGTGATCACCAGGGATTCACAACTAGCCCTCAATCTGTTAGTTCAACACATCTGCACAAATGGCATCATAACGCGGGGACAATTAACCAGAAATAGGGACATATGTGACCCAGATGTCACATATAAATGTAGTAGAATGAAGCTCAAACATACCTCTCAACCTCTTAGAGTAAGAGATCTGGACAAAGCCATAAATAATGGGGAGACAAAGGGCCAAAACATAGGGACGGATTTTAATATTGTATTAAAATGTAGAAAGTTGAGAGAATAATAGGTTTTACAATAGCATGAATTTTCTGAAGAGCATGAAGTTTAAAATTCAAATGTATGTCATTATTTTCTGTCTTTAGTCTGCAATGACACCCCTTTGATTTGCCAGAAAACCAAAATGGGTACTTTTCCGTTGCACCCCTACGTGCTGCTGGTGCTGCTGTCTTTTTTTATTATGTAGTGTTTTATGCAGGACTAAGAAATGGTTATTGTTAAAGTAATGAAAGTCCACCAAACAATATGACAGAACCAGCAGTTTTAACTGCTAGGGCGGCCAATTTTGTTTGGTGAATATCTTTTTGCAACAACGGCTATAGGCCACAACCTTCTGGCTCCAAAATATGGAGCACTAATTCCCTTTCCTTATGTGGAATACATACAAACAAGTAACTAATAGGTAAAAAGCTGACAGGAGGGTTAAAATATTTTACTTTCTACTTTGTGAATACTGAATTGTATTAATATTGTATGTATATGGATTAAAACAATTCATGAAACTGTATATGATGGACCGTTTCAGTGTGGGACTGCCAAGACCGTTAACTTTATAAGACTTACAAATGAGAAGCGGTCCTTAAAATGAAATACACTAGAGAAGTGTGAAAGTATTTTGGTCACTATTTACGTCTTTTCAGCGGGCACATGCCTTATACATTTTCTGACAGTCTATAATTCCTAAACTATAGGCATTAAGTATAATTTACCCTTTCTGGAAAAGTCTCCATTTGGGGGAAAATCTTCAGTTAAAATCAGGTGTATATGACAGGCAAAATGTTACTGTAAAATAAACCTTACGAATATTTAAATGACGTGCCAACAGGAAAACTCAAGAAATGAAAAAGGCAGCAGCACCAGTGGCACGAAGATGTGGTAGGGGTATAACAGAAAAGTACCCCAAAATGTTATGAGGAAAAGATCAAAAATATGAGACAAAATCTGGACATTCTGCAAAAATCAGGACAGTTGAGAGGTATGAACTGACATGTATGTAATATTGAGTCACATCAGTCCTGAGATCATTACAGTGATTTGTCAGAAAGCCACAAATTTGATAAGGAACACATCTGGACATCCTGGGAATATCTGGATACTTGAGAGGTATGAATGCGAAGTATATGGTCCAAACACAGTACAGGACAGTGTATCTACAGTGCAAAGTATTGTGATATCCCATTCCTGGCATTCTGCACTGCAACTGTGCAAATTATCTGTTAGAGTACATGGACTGCCATGTAAAATGAACATTCAGGGGAAGTGTGTGTATTGAATAGGGACACACAGATGAATTGTAGGAGTGAACAAAGGGAAAGAGGACTAGTGAAACAACCTAATGTACAGCAGATGAGGGCATGGCAATGGAAGATGGTTGTAGCAGCAAAGCAAATCTCATATGTATATGGTACAGTTAGGACTGTACAGTGGAAATGTGTTTTATGTGACTGTCATACAAGCATAACAATAGGGAGCATGTCAGTAAATGTAATCTCAGCAGAGGTCTCCAGCAAGTAGGACGCAGGCAAAGATTTATGGAAAATATGAAAAGAACCAACCACAATCAAGGACAATATCAGTGTAATATCACCAGTAATGCTGTGCCTCTGACTTAACATATGTGATTTAAAGTGATAAGAGATGATTCTGCACAAACACACAAACAACTATTATGATACAGCCACACTCTATGAAGGTAACCACACACACTGTCTTGGCACTGTAACATCTGCTGGAGGTGTTAGGAGGTACACTGCTATACTTGTATGTGACATTGTGAACAATGCAGGCTAGCTGACTGTTGTGCATGGGATATATAAATATATAAATATATATATATATATATATATATATATATATATATATATTTTATATATATATATATATATATATATATATATATATATATATATATACACAACACAATCTACACTATCAAAAATTATATGTATGCCATTAATGTTGTCAGACATCTATGAATGTAATGTGTGCATCAGCAGAACAGGTAGCACACATGCATCTACTTTAACAACTTGATTGGTGTTCTGCGTCATCAAATAGTCATGTATGTGTCACAAAAGAATGGGTCTATATTAGTACACCGAACGTCCAAAATTTTGAGTATTCTAATATCAAACCGTTTTCAGCGAACGCTGAAAATTTCGAAGAAACAGAAAAACAAATTTTTTCCTAGGGAAAGAATTCGGTTGTTCGTTTCTCTTGCTTTGGTATTTTCAGCACTGTGGTGGAAAGTTACAGGACAGGTTCAGGTAAGTGTGCAATTGTGTGGACGTGAGGGTTAGGGCGGGGTAGGTGAGTTAGGGTTAGGGCGCGGGTGAGGTGACTGTGCAATAGTAACAGACCTTAGGGTTAGGGTTTGGGTTAAGGTAAGTGGATAGTTAGTGGTGTATGTATAGTTTAGTGTAGGGTTAGGTGTAAGAGTTTAGGTGTATGTGTGTGGATTGCTGTTTGTTTGGTGTGCTTGTGTTGTGTGTATGTGTTTTGGAACAGCAAATTTTTTCCCTAGGAAAAAATTCGCTGTTCTGAATGTTCGATGTTTTAAATTTTTGATTCATAGGGTTTGATATTAGAACACTCAAAATTTTGAATGTTCGGTGTTCTAATATAGACCCAAAAGAATACCTAGGTATGGCCAATAAGCTGTGTGACAGCTCACTGTGACAAAAGTGGTACACTTCAGTTACACATCACTCGAAGATGTGTAAAGAGGTACATAAAGAAGGGTACATTGTATTCAGTTATTGTTGTCATGAAGACTGGGAACTATGAAGGTATTATGGCCGATGATGTGCATGTCCTTCATATATTCAGTCTGTGTTACATACAAGGGAGTAGTCAGCACTGTGACCACATACTGGTGGACCTTTCACTTAACATCTACCCCAGGGCACAGGTCACATACCTATTGGTCTGATTATAGGGTGTGATGTCCAGATTATACTTGGGTTGTGTGTTAGTTTAATGGAAAATCAAAAGGCCGGCACACAGTAGTGTGGAATCTCAATATGAATTTTAATATAACATGTCAAATAAGGCAAAACAGACTGGTTTTGGCTTGAAAAATACAAAGCCTTCCTCAGTGTAAATATCTTAAGGTCTTAATGAACAATTATAGCCAACCAATCAGCAGGCATCTTATACTTTAGTTGAGAATATGTTTTAAAAGGACATGGATTCATTTGTTTTATATTTACACTGAGGAAAGCTTTGTATTTTTCAAGCTGAAACCAGTCTGTTTTTGCCTTATTTGACATGTTATATTAAAATTCATATTGAGATTCCAGACTACTGTGTGCTGGCCTTTTGATTTTCCATTGGACTGAGGTGCTTTGGGGCCGTGCACTTGCCATATTTGCAAGGGAGTATTCTGATTGTGTGTTAGTTTTCTTAAGTTAACAAATTCCTCCATGTTATCTTGTCATTGCAGGTGTTGTCATGGCTGTGACAGCAATTTTTGGTATGTGTTGATACTGTCTGTATTATACTAATTTCACAGTTGGAGTCAATGATTGCCCACATTCTGTAGCCCTTCAGGCAGCTGTTTGGACATGAGATGTGTATGTCATCTGTGATGTCCATCACTTAAATAATGGACAGGAAAGGGCCTAACATACAGCCCAGATGTACAGACCTGATCACTGGACCTGAGATCTAGGTCACTTCACACATTACAACTTTTTGAGATGTCACGTTATGTTAATCACTGGTCTACCCACTTGGTGATATAGCTGTTTATGGCCACATATGACAGTGTTGATTGAATACCTCAGTGTGAATTTGTGTCAAATGCCTTGACCTAGTCAAGTTCCAGAAGATGATACTGTTGTCATCATGCAAGTCCTCAATGACCTCTTTGAGGATATCTATCAGATGTAACAGACATGATGTAGCATTAACAACTGACACAGGTCTGTTACACACAGCTGGAATATTACTAGTATCCATTTGGAAGAGGTCCATGATGACATGTTGATCTACACAGATAAGCAGAGTCAGGATGTCTCTATACATGCATGCATCAGATGCTGTCCATCAACTCAGATGGATGCATGTTGATATATAACCTTCTATGGGGACATAGCCTGTGTGGAGGGTGTTTTGAAGTGTGTATTGAACCATATCAGGAAGGTGTATCTGCTGAGTTACTCCATAGACAATCTGTGATGTTGTCATAGCCCATTGATTCCATGTGATAGGCCTACATGAAGGCAATACAGTACATGCTGCCTATAGTGATCTGGCCTATGGTTTGGACACAATTCCCCATGCAGATATCATTGAGAAACTCTCCCAGCTGGTGAGTAACCCTTACATCACTAAATGGGTAACCAGTTATCTCACCTACAGAACACATACTGTGAAAGTTGGTGAAGCAACCTGTACCAGTAGAGCTGTCACTATTGGCAAACCCCATGGTTCTCTGCTTGGCCCTTTACCGTCTGGACTGTATTTCTTGACAGTTTAGGCTAAAGTTTATGACCTGTGGCTTACCATGCTTGCTGATTCCTGTATGTTGAGTGCAATCATTGAGTCCACCAATGATGATAATATACCAAAGGAAGAGCTAACACAGACAACTGATTGGTGAGAAATCCACATGGTCTATAAATAAATACAGAATGTGTCTTCATGTTGCCTTTTGAAAAGTGGAACTCCATGTTAATTACAGCATTGACAACAGTCCTGCTATGCTGAAATCAGTCACTTGAAACACATGTAGATAGCAATCTGAACTCCGAACACCAAGTGTTTATAATGGCATTGAAAACCTAGGTTGTGTGCATCATAAGTCATGCCACCATATTCAGATCTTAGAATTTTGTGACAGCACTGTACTCAAACTTCGTCAGAACACTAATAGAGTGTAATGATATTTTTTGCATGTACCTCACCAGACACATGCAACAGCTGAACAGACCACAGGGCTTTCTCATCAAGAAAACACGGGGCCTACAAACCATGCCATGATGTATGTGGATTGATTGAAAGCCATGTCACTGTAATCTGTATCATATAGGAGGAGGTGACTTCTGCCTGGCCTCCAGCCAAGTCTCTGACCCTGCCCTGGTTTGAATGGTACATGTCTAACAAAGCTGATACAGTTTGACAACATGAGCAGTGTCTGTTGAGGAGAATCTGGTAATAACAGTGCCCCACATGTCTGAGTAAAATGCGTTCTTTAATGTCAAGTAAGAGCGTATACACACGCACATCCAGTTGAGTGCAGTGAGAATAGAACCCCTACCTATCCAAGTATACAGACTACAGAAGACAGTACTTGAATCAAGCACCATGGCACACGACTGACTTGGAGTGTCTCAGACATTTTATAGCTGATGAACTCAGGGGTGTATGTTGAGGAGAATAGATGTAAAATGCTCTCTGTAATATAAAGTAAGAGTGCGTATATGCACACACACACACACACACACACACACACACACACACACACACACACACACACACACACACACACACACACAAACACACTTGACTGCAGTGAGAATAGAACCACTGCATAAGGTACACATACTATAGAACACAGTACTTTATGCAAGTGCCACAGCCAAAGTCTGACTTTTACAAGAGTGCAGGTCAACTTATAATAGATAACATCAGCAGGCCATATGGGAGAGCAGATGTTGGGAAGCCTGCATGAAATGGATGTGTAGGCATGTGCAATTAGCAAAATGCTGTCAATCCATGGCATTGGAGCAGAAACTCTAGGTTACACACTTCTGCTCTTCTGTCTAGACACAATCACAGTTGACTACAGTGAGAATTAAACTCCTATCTAAGTATACAGACTACAAAACACAGTACTTTACACAAGCACAACAGCACAAGTCTGACTTTTACAAGCATGCTGGTCAACTTATAGTAGATGACATCAGCAGGCCATGTGGGAGACAAGATGTTGGGAGGCCTGCATACGTTCATAGCTTCATACGTCCATAGGAGGCTATTAGTCTAATGACCCGAGGGTGTTTAAAAGCCTAGCTGTTTAAAAACACAAGCACCCTTATTGAACATAGTTAGATAGTCATTGCAAGTAGAGTGATTTTGTGAGCAGCACCAAATGACCCTGTCCTTGGGGGACATAGGTGCCACCCCAGAGGTGAATTTACAATCACTCAACCAGTTGTCAAGGTTGCACTAGAACAAGGTCATTGAGGAACACTGCTTCACATGCAGTGGGAGCCTATTACAGAAGAGTGTGAATTGCTACGGGATATATCTGTCTCCCCAGCATTTTCTGTTTATGTCACAGGCTAGGTTGAGAACCATGGAGCAAGTTATTCTTATCCCATTTTTATTTGCAGATGTCCAGCATTTCCAGTAGGGCAGGGTCTGAGACTGCTCTGTAGGCCAGATATAGGTCACCTCTCAGCAGCCTGCATGATACTGAATACAGTGACAGGTCCATCAGACTTTGCATGTATGTCATATTTGGAGGCCCTGGAGTTTTCCAGTCACAACCCTCTGTGTTTTCTCCAATTGCTGCAGGTGTCTGGTGTGGTATAGACAGAAGGGAGCATTGTATTCAATTAGTGGTCTGATAAGGGTAGAATACAGCAAAGTTATGACCTCCTTGGTCTTGGAGGTGATGTCCATATGTATAAGGTGCATAATGGCAGAATGTGTATCTCACCACTATGGACACATAGTGATGAAAGCATAGATTGTTCTCAACATGTGTTCCAAAGTCTCACAACACTGTGTTTGAGCTTAGAGGGGGTGCTATGTATATCATAATTATCAGCAGTACTTCATTGCCAAAGGGGACAATGAAGCATTGTTTGCTTTAAGATTCAGTCCATGAGTTTGGCACCAAGCATTTGTCTGTGTCAACCCCTTCTGTTATATGTTAACATAATTTGGGGAATCTATATGAGTGCGTCCATTTAGCAGTCATCTGCAAACTTGGTAAAGCATAGGCCATCTACCATTGCTTGGGCTTCAGATAAATAGTTTTCAAACAGTTGAGCCCCCAGCACAGATCCTTGTGGTATTTGAGTGGTAAATATGCTAGTGGTGGAAGTAAAATCCCCCAACTTCAACAGTGTGTGTTCTGTTGGTGAGCCAGTTGGCTACCCATCTAGTAATGTATGGCTTAATTCCCAGATGGGAGATTTTCACCATGATATATGAATGGGGGTATAGTGTCAAAGGCCTTAGATAACTCAGCATAGGCAGCAGGTCCTGTTATCGACTGATCCACATTTACATCTTCCTCGTGTTTTTCGTGACACTATGGATGGCAGTCAGCTGTCCTTGGACAATTTCTTGAGTAATTCTTCAGAACGTGGTGAGCGCCAACCATTAAATAGAAATGCCACTGATAAAAATGTGCCTATGTGGGAAAAATGGGAAGATGACAGAAAGAAGCGTTTTCCAAACCCATTTTCTAACGTGGGCAGAAAGACACCTTTATCAGTTAATGCTGAAAGTAAATTACTATTTGAAAATTTAGAGGAAAAAATGTGGAAGGAAACAGCAACATTCTTTAATATATGTGATCTGCAAAAATATATAGACACTGAAACTACACCGGGAGGACTAAGAGTCTTTAAAGACCCTACTATTCCTTTCAATTTATCTGTAGACACTGACATTGTGTTTCACAAACGTTGGGTAGCTGCAGCGCATCAATGTGTTACTGAATGGCTACATATTTTAGTCGAGAGAGATCAATTAAAACAGAAAGAACTATGTGCTGATATTAAGAAATTGTGTTGCGATATATCTAATAGCGTTCCATCCTCAACTTTGGATGAATTTCTTCTATAAACCAATGATAAACTCAAAGAATATGAACTGGCTTTAATTGAAAGAAAGAAGGGTAAATTAATAAGAGATTTATGGGATTATGAATTGAACAAGGCTTTCCTATCTAGAACCAATCGCAATAGAGCTCGTAAACGCGTTAGGTTTCAACAGGAAGCTAGTACTACCCATCATCCTAGTTCATCAGCGTCAGCGTCGGAAGGTGGTTATACATCACTAGAAGATGAACATGGGGAGTTTGAATATCCTACACTACCAGCGGCACAACAGTCGGAGAATTTTCATCAGGTTTTTCGTCCAGAACAACATTCCTTCTATAAGGGCGTGCAAGGACAGAAACGCCAGCGTGAACATTTCTATAATTCAGCACATGAACAACAGGGACAAGGGGGTCATAAATGAGGTAAATGGTGACCCTTTTCAAAAAGATACATGTGATTATGTTATTAATTTATCTAGATATTTATTTGATGATTCCGAACTTTCTGTTTTGAACCTGGGACTTAAATTCATACCCACAGTAGTATCCAGACTTCATGACTTACAAACAGATGTCTATAAATTTGGTAGAAAACTGTATTTAAAATACTTCTTTAGTCAAGCAAGTAATGGAGAACAAGATGCTTCTGATGATAGTACATCTGCTTCATCTGATAGTTACTATTCTTGTACATCTGAAAATGTTGTGAATGCTTATTCTAAATTAGATACTGAGCATGTTCCTTCCATAAGTCATTTTATTCCGAATGTACTGCATAGTGAAGTTTCTAATTTTATTAAAATGATTAATCATTCTACTGAAGTCACATATAATGCTTTCTTGTGCAATAAAAAGAACATAAAGTATAATATACAGTTTAGGGAATGGCAGATTTTGATGGCATTAAGTAATAAGAAAGAAATCATCTTTAAGCCAGCAGACAAAGGCAATAAATTAGTGGTTTTGAACTCCATAGATTATCTGAATATGTGTATGGAACATCTTAATGACACAAAAACGTATGAAAGAGTGGATATTGAGTGTTATAATGCAGCTATTTTAGCATACAAGGAACTTATACACAAAGGCCTAAGGTTAGGCTATTTTTGTATTAAAGATATTAAGAATAAATTCCAGACAGATGGATGTACTATGGCCTATTTCTATTGCTTGCCCAAGATACATAAAAATCTGCGAAGACCTCCAGGAAGACCCATTGTTTCTGGGCGGAATTATTTTTTACATAATTTGGGCATCTTTTTACATAATTTTCTTTTACCTTATGTCAAACAATTACCCTCTTTCCTTATTGATGTTTTTGATTTGCTAAATAAAATCAGGGATATTAAATGGAATGAAAATATGTATTGGGTAACTATTGACATTAAAAGTCCATATACCAACATCAGCCATCATTTTGGCATAGAAGCTATTAGATTCTTCCTGGGAGATTCTCCAGTAACAGAGTTTATAGTGGAGTTGATGTATTTTTCCTTAACTAATAATTTTTTTGAGTTTAACAACATGGTGTATCATCAAAAAAAAACAGGGTACAGCCATGGGGGCTGCCTTCGCCCCCATGTATGCAAATTTGGCCATGGGCTTATTTGAACTGGAAATTATATAGAGACATGAGTTTTTCCA
Organism: Protopterus annectens; assembly: GCF_019279795.1. NCBI lineage: Eukaryota > Metazoa > Chordata > Ceratodontiformes > Protopteridae > Protopterus > Protopterus annectens. The sequence continues at coordinate 1,477,029,578 of NC_056729.1, forward strand.
TAAATATGTCATTAAATATTTCAGATACGTGGATGATTTAATTTTCTTAGTTGAGGGGGGTAAGTCACAGGTACAACAATTTATTGCAGATTTAAACACAAATAGGTTTTCTTTAGAATTTGATGCTCTTAGGATAGGTACTTGTATGCCTTTCCTGGACACAGTACTTGATATTTCTAATGGTTATAACCTGGTGACTTCTGTCAATAGAAAGTTTGTTGGGGGTACGCAGTATGTCCATGGTTCTAGTGGACATCCCCCACATACTATCAGATCGTTGCCTTATGGAGAAATTCTTCGAATTTCTCGATTATGTAATAATAAGGAATCATTTTATGAAGAATTAAATTTATTGTTAGAATCATTTTCTAAGAGAGGTTATAATAATACAATATTAGAAGATAGTTAAAATAGATTTTGTGGAAATAATAAAAAAAGAACCCCTCATTTTGACATCTTGGGGAATTATGATTATACATCCACTATTAATATGATTCAAAAAGAAAAAGAGATAATTTATTTTGTTACTACATATGGTTGTTTTACTACAGAATTTATTAAAAGAATTCTACAATTTTGGAAGTATTTATGTTCTTTGAGTAATGTTAAACCTTGGTTGAATATGGAACTAAAATTTTCTTATCGCAAGGGGAGAAGCATGAAAGATATTTTAGTAAAAAGTAGATTCGGGTTTCCAGTAGACACTATAGTATATAATATGGAAAACATGGGGACTCACCAATGTGGTAAATGTAAAGCATGTCGATACGTTGTTCCTTGTTTTGAAAATATTAATAATTTTTCTTTTAAGACTAACAACATTTTTTATTGTAACTCTGAAAGAGTAATTTATGCACTTCGATGTCCTTGTAACAAGTTTTATATAGGGGAAACCAAGAGAGCCTTCAAAGTAAGGCTCTTGGAACATATTAGGGACATTAATAACAAAAAAGAAGAAAGTCCTGTAGCTATGCATTTTTTAAATTTTCACAATAGTGATAGCAAGGGACTACAAGCAACTGTTTTAGAACAGATATATGATTATAAATATAGTAATTTGAATATTAAACAACTGCTGCTACACAAGGAAGCTGTATATATTTTAAAATTTAAAACTTTATTTCCATGTGGACTAAATGAGGATTTTAAGTGGAAAATGTTGTTAAATTGAATCTAATTATTTTATAACAGTTAATTGTTTAATTGTACTAATTGATGAATTATTGCAGTATATATGTGCTTAGGGCTTTGTATGATTTGTACTCCTTGAAGGCTGAGGCCGAGACGTCAGAGAATTTTCAATAAATCGTGTTTTTGGTGGATCCTGCTTGTTGTTTCTTCTGGCTTGCTACAGTGGTTGTTTTAAGCAGGTCCTGTTATCCCTCATCCAAATCTTTGGGGTCAGTACCAAAAAAGTCCAGTAAATTCAGTAAGCAAGATCTACCCTTGACAAAAACAAAATGGATTGGGTCAAGTGTGCTGAATGTCACCTATGTGCCTCTGCATAAGGTCCATGCTAATTCCTTTCCTAGCCTTACAGATAAGACTTTTTAGCCTTATGGGTCAATAGTTGTAGTTCTGCATGTTAATAGATTGCTGCACATTGCATATCACACAACACTAGATATCACCTTCTGTAGTGTAGGTAATATATGTGTGGAAAAAGTAATGAGACACCAGGGTTACAGTGCTTGGGGGCGGCAACAGATGTAAAAATGTAAATATGTGACATATTCTTAGATAGGGCCTTCAGTCTGTTTTCATGTGTAATTTCATACCATAGACAGGAAATGGACAGTAAATAGCAGTAATACATAATAATATTTTTCCATGGTGTGGTGAACATCGGGTTTGCGCGATGGTTGGAAAGTGTATGCACATGCGACATGCACATTCCCAATACTATTTATGTTTGCAAGCAGCTAAGCAGTGCGCAAATAAGAGCCGCATTGCTAAAATCTGACAGTTAGTATTGACTCTATGAAATCAACCTGCTGCTTAACTGACTCTGTGGCATGTGTTAATGCATTCATACATGTCTTTTTGAGCCCAGATGATACTGGGCTTGAATTTGTGTGTTTCTAATACTTTTAAATACTTTTTAATAAACACTGATGATGCAATGACATGAATTCTTTATAGTAGGTGTGTAGCTCTTTGTTGGCATAGTGCAGCATGATTAAACAGCATTGCATAAGGTAACATCAGCAGTTTGTCACCACTCACCATTGCTGTGCATTGGTGCATGATGTGCACCTCTGCACAAACATGCAGCCCAAAGAGTAAAGGGATCCATTTCTTTTTCTTCTACTTATGCATGTTGTGTGTGATTTTATTTTTGATCAGATTAAAGGGTTAAAATCGGGTAGATAGAAAAGTAGTGAAATGGGAAGCAAGCAGGGGGAATAACAAAGGAAAAGCAGTACAAGAATGTGTAGGAGGGAGGTAGGAAAGAACCATAGCTATCCATTTCTTTAACAGTGTAAACTGAAAATTAACTGAATTTGGACTGTCACCTTCACACAGAAGAGTGATTACAATGCAGTCATGTTCTATAACCAATTGGACCAAATCAAGTACGTCAAGACAACACATGTGCAGAATGGAGAGCTATGTATGTAACAATTTTTTTCTGTGGGACAAGTACCCATTTATTTTTTATTTGAGAGAGAGAGGAATGTTGGGGAAGGGATGTAGCTATGTCTGGGTCAGCTAAGTTCAGTAGATGAGGAAGCAATTGCAGACAGACAAGACAACCAAGACAAAAGACAGGGATGGTGATGGATACAAAAGGTTGGGGGACACCATGATTGGGGTGAGGGTGGGGACAACATGGGCCCATGGCTGTCAAGCTTGGTAACAGTGAGAATTGAGTCCTTACCCACTGGACTGTCATCACTGTCACCTTACTCCACAACATGCTGGAGTGTTTGATGTCTCCTCCTCCTCTGAAGTATGTGAGAAAGCAGCATCTCCATCTGGTGTAGATGTGCAGCAATGGTGTGGTGCACCACTTTATTCACCATTCCTGGCAACTTGCTGCAGGTGATGAAATCACCACCTCTGCCACTGCTCCAGAGGGTACCACTGGACAAGACTCTTGAGCAGGTCTACCTGAGGGTGCAGGTAATGTAGGGCCAACAGAGGCAGTGCTGCCATGTTGGCTCCCAGATGTTCTGGGCATTGGTGCTGGAGCCATTGAAGCAGGGGCAAGCTGATCTAATGGGACTGGCCTACCTCACTGTGATGTGGAGCATTTAGTGATGTTGCACATGGATGACATGAATACATTTGGCGGCACATAAAAAATAAAATAAATTTAACATAAAATAAAATAAAAATAAAATAAAAAATAGTTTAAAAAATAAAATAAAAATAAAAATAAATTTTAAAAATAAAATAAAACTAAAATAAAAAAGACAGATAAAGGTTGGGGTGAGAGAAAAAAGGGATAATATTAGTACCATCATATGTGATACACAATGCATTAATACCATTACACTACTTTATTATCTTAAGATTTACATTTAAGTATACGTCCTAACAGATACACACTAAACTACAGATTGCTGCAAGTAATCCTTAAAATGTGCATATATTGCACATATGCGTGTTCCAATTATACAGATTACATTTTACAGCAGGGCATTTGTGCCACTGGTATAGACATTTTAATTTAATATAAATATTATTGAAGAAATAACAGTATTGTAAAGTTGTGAATTGTGGTATTTGAACCCACAACCTCTGACTAAAGTGTAATATTGGACTCTTACAACTGGTTTGTGCTACAGACTAATGCATGCATACTTGCTTTTACACTTGGGATATGCATGCTCAATTTGATACAACTCTATAAAATACCAACAAAGCTATCTTTAACTTTTATATATTTATTTATTTTCATTTGTTTACCAGGAGAGTCCAACAGGGTCTATGAAGGCCCATTTTCAGAGGAGGCTCTGGGAGAAAAGCTGCACAAAATAGCACGTAAACATAGCAAAACAGTCTTTACATAAACATAGTGTATGCAGAACAAAATATATAAAAAAGAAATTAATATGACATTATAATGGTAAAAAATCACAAAAAAAACCCAAAATTAGCACAGTGAGCATTAATAAGCTTTTTGACCAAACAGAAAAACATTTTGATCCATTATTACATAAATATACACAAGTATTACTCATTTTATATTGTGAACCATGCAGTCAACTGGTAGGTGAAAAGAAAGTCACCAGGTAACTGAAAGATAGAAGTAGGAGGTTAGGGGATAGAGAAAGTTAGGGGAGAGATCCAAGAAGAGGATACATTAACTAAAGGGGAGAAAACAAGGTAATGGTTATGTTTAGAACTGCTAATCAGGTTTAGTGCACGAGCAAAGCCAAGTGTTATTAAGGTGTTCTTTAAGTAGTTGAACTTGAGAGTATTATTTGTTTTAAGTATATTTTGAAATATATCATTCCAAGTTTTGGGAAGTTTATATGAATATAGCAAATTGGAAGACCTCAGTGTTCTACTACTGGAGTAAAATTGAACTAGGTTGCTTAAAGTGCTTAAAGATAGGCAGTTGTCCAGGTAGTAAATGGTAGAATGAGTTAGAACTAGCTGGTTAAAGTTTAGAAGGTTTGGGAGTTCTAACCAGCTGAGTTGGTATAGTACCTTACAGTGATGGGTTTTTGCAGGTTGGTTTGAAGCAAATCTGGCTAGTAGCAGGATTCTACTTTGTTTAAGTTGCATTTTCTTAAGTTAGTGAAAATCAGTAAGGCATACAAGAGAGTGGATAGAAGATGAGTTCTGCAGATTGCCTGTCTGATGGAGTTGGTTAGGAATGACTTTACTCTGTACAGGGAGCCTAATTTAAAGTGCACTTTCTTGATAGTTAGGGATAGGTGTTTATCAAATTTGAGGTCTTTGTCAATGGTGACTCTTAATAGCTTTGTATAATCAATGGGTTCAATAAGGGTATTATTAGATGAGTAAATGGTGAAAGTAGTGGTGTCTATGAATTATTTACTACTAGATAAAAGCATAAGTTTTGTTTTTGAAGCATTGGTAATTAGTTGTGAGTTATTAAGGTATTTTTCTATGTCCAGAAAGACTTGTTGGGTGGTGTTGAGTAGAGCAGGTAGTGATGGAGCAGAGCATATGAGGGAAGAGTCATCCGCATATTGAACCAGTGTAGCATGTTGGATGGCTGAGCTCAGTCTATTTGTAAATATGGTGAAAAGGAGAGGACCAAGAATGGAACCTTGGGGTACACCGACAGATAGGGAGTGAAAACTATAATTGCTTTTGACATTTAACTGCTTGTTGATGGTTGGTTATTTAAATAATAAACCAGGTAAGGGTAAAATGAGAGAGGTTAAGATTTTTTGTGGGATACCGTATTGAAGGCCTTTGATAGATCAAGAAATATAGAGGAGGTAAGTAATCCATTGTTCCTATGTTAGTTTACTGTATTTATGAAGCTAATTAGGGCAGTTGTTGTGCTATGTTTAGGACAGAAGCCATGTTGGGTGGGGGATAAAAAGTTGTTTTTCAGGAGGTAAGTGAGAAGTTGTGAGTGAATGCATTTTACCAATATTTTTGCTAGAGGGGAGAGCATGGCTATAGGCCTATAGCTAGAAAAATCATATACTTCTCAGTAACAGATCAGTTTATAAGGATGGATATAGGGTATGCAATAGCACCTGCAGCCAGTTTAAGGTATTTATTGGGAAGTTGGTCAGCACCAGTGGAAGAGCATTTGAGTTTGTACAGAAGTTTTGTTATGTATTTTTATGCAATGATGCTAGAATAACACTTCTGCTCTGTTGCACACATACCACTTGCTTCCCACAGTCTCTCCAATGGAGTTTCATAGGCCTGTACATTGAATTCCTGTTCTCCAACAGCTGGTGAAAGAACAGAAAAGAACAGAAGAGCATTATGCATACCAGTCTTGCTTAATTGAGCTGTGTGATGTCTACAGTCCTAAATTCCTCCAATCAACAGACAAGAGTATCCCTCTTCCTCCTCTGTAGGTAATTAAATGATGCCTACATTGCTGCCCAGTGCACAGGATACCAGTGGTACTGGATACACCCTGGGATAAGCTTTTCCACATCTCACACTTGTACTGGGAGCCAGAATAGTCTCCCCTGCAGAAGCCTGAAGCTGTGGTGCTTTACTAGGAGTCCAATAAGTATCCTGGACTCATGGACACCCCATCTCTGTGCCCTAAACATGGCACCTTCCCCACTAACACCAGCCATGTCTACAAGTAGACCTAGAGTAATGGAGACTGATGCTTTCCCACCAATCCCACTTTTCATGTTTACTGGAGTGCACACATCTGAGCAATACATTTACCCAATGGTAAATGAAGAGCAGCAGTGTCAAGCAGTGAGGAATTAAATAATTGCAACTGGAAGGTTAATCTGATAACATGATGACAGTGTATCATTCCTCATACATATAATTAATATCAGTTTCACTATCTAAAGTGTTATAAGTGAGAGTGAATATAATGGAAAGTGGAACAACAGTAAAATGTATGGAATATCCTGTATTAGAACGCATGTGTATGGTAGTCCTACACTTACACCTGATGCCACAAGAAAGCTGAAATAACATCTGTTCATATTTCAGTTCATTGCTATCAACTGTAATGTCACAGTGAAAAAAACATTTGCACACCCTCTACTAGAACCCAGAACCATCTGTACTCCAGCCCTACACTTACATCTGCTACCACAGGACTAGCTACATGATATTCTGTAATTTAATAATCATTCTTAAGGTCTCTCTGTTAACCATCACACAATGCCACTTAGTGGGTTTGTGCAGTGCCCAATAGAACTGTATCCAGTTTCTATTTTTGGTTGTCTGGATTCCTGTCTGCTTCCAGGGTGGTCCAGTTGTCCAGTCTGTGCACTGCCATTCTTCATGCAAATGAGAAAAGCACAGCTAAACACACCATTCATTCCTGTGATTGCACTAAGCACCGCACCCCACAAACACTGCCCCCCAAAAATAATTAAAGATAAAAAAAGAAAAACAAGGGAAAAGTAGCTGACATGAGGAAAAGCAATGTATGACAGGCATGCTACAAAATGTTAGTACACATGAGGTATTTCTACAGAGGTCTGGATTTGATTCCTCACTCCACTGAGCCTTCAGAACCCAGTAAGGGTGACTTATCCCTCTTTGCTACACAAACAACTTTGCAGCAAGGAAATTAAATCATTCTGCATACAACCAACTACAACATCATGTACAGTAATATGGCACCATACAATTATTATTTGTACACTTATTATTTTTGGATGTAGTGCACTGAGTGATCACACAACCAATTATGATTATTGCTTGCAAATATACAGCTCTGTGTTACCTCTCTGTGTTTGTTGGTCATTCTTCTCTTATCTGACCAGAAATCTGAGACATTCAGTCTGTAAGCCATTATATATAATTGGCCTTAAAATGTGTGAGGATATTGAATGGTAATAATGTCATATTCAGTTGCCAGGAAATGAATGGGAGCATGGTTGCTAATGAACATAACCTGTGAACTGTGTGCTGCTTACTTACATTTCCAACCTTGACAATAGTACAGCTAACACTTTGTAAGTCTAACCTGACACAACCAGTGGCTGTAGGGCAATCTGCATTGCTGTTGTGTTTACCTTCTCCCAACCAGTAATCATTCACAGTTGGGATCCATTAAACACAAACACTGAGGAAGTGCCTCCACTATGTTTACATCTGCTACAAAAGTAGGTTGTGCGGCACAAAGGCCTAGGGCAGTTAGCTTGTGTGGTAGCATTCAGGGTTCTAATTTAGACATAGCCACATGGAGCCAAGGGTTTGGGATTTAGCAATTTTAATGAAGTCACACCTTATTTGCATCTTCACCATGCTAACAGCCCTAAATCTACAACAAAGAAGGCAACTGTGTAGCTAGGGAAACTGAAGGTGAGAGGATTTGTTTATGTGTGAACACAGAACAGAAGCTATTACTTTGGGATATATCTGTACAGAGGATTACTGATTTTGAGAAGGTATGTCTGCATTATGTCAACTACAAACTGCATATGCTCACATGGAATTATGAATAATCTGTTTAATAGTTTTATATATATATATATATATATATATATATATATATATATATATATATATATATATGGATCTACTGTGTTTGGTCGAATTACATTTGGTCGAAAATGATTTCAGGCAGCCCACTTCACTGAAAGCTCATTTGACTGAAAGCTCATTTGGTTGAATTTCATTTGGTCAAAAATGAAATATAGCCCCTGCCCCACTGCAGTGTGACCCTGGAGTGAGAATTTTGAGTAAGGGGGTGGGAGGCACAGCCCCCCACATAATTGTAGTGTATTTACTGTTATATAAAGGTGTACCCATTAAAAATATATTGATATATATATGTTCGGTAAAAACTGCAGTGGGGCAGGGGCTATATTTCATTTTTGACCAAATGTGCTTTCAGTCAAATGGCTTTCAGTGAAGTGGGCTGCCTGAAATCATTTTCAACTAAGTGAAATTCGACCAAAGAAAGTAGACCCACAGATATATATATATATATATATATATATATATATATATATATATATATATTGATTAGCAAAGGCTTTTACACTTTTATTTGTATGCATTATTTATACATGTACTGATGGCATGGGCATGTTTTCAGGGCATTTCACAGGTATACATAATTGGCAGTACCTTCACATGGAACATTCTGTATTAAATCTGTAGACATGTTTCAGGGACAGATTATTTGATAGCATTTTTAGCATTTCAAAGATGCTTTGTTAGCCAAATGTGTCATTTGCCTGTTCTTTTGGGATTGGGGTAGCAAAGCTGCATTTCTGTTATGACACAAACAAGTATATCTTGCTATTGTAGCTGTCCTTTTTTGTATCCTGCCTACACATATAAGTGAAATATGTCTTTGCTGTCACATGTTAAGGTCATTTCTGTACAAATCTCCCACCTTTTACTTGCATACACTACCAAGTAAGAACATGCAAGGATATGCCACTCATTCATATTATTACACAATACACTCCAGGTTCTAAACCTACCTTGTAAATGCAGCAGTTGCCACAGTTTTAGTTCATGGCTTCCTCTGTCTGATGCAAGCAGTACACAGCCAATACATGGGGAGGTAAAGGTTGTGAGAGCTGCCTGGCATCAATATTACAACTATATGTATGTGCATAGGAAATAATGTTAGGGGCTGCTGTGAGCATAGATAATCAGACAAATTCAATAAACCCTACATGGTAGCATAGAGTTTTAAATTCAGTAAGTACCATGACAGTGCTATGCATTGTCTCTTAGCCATTGCAAGGGCATATTGAGCACACCAACATCTGCCTACACCCACAGCAGCTGGTGGTTCCCCCTCTGACTCCTCATCTGCCTGTGGCTGTGGTAACCTTGGCATTGGTGGTGGAATGTGTGTTCCTTCCCCTTGCTGATCCTGCTGAAGTTGTTTTCACAGGATGATGTTGTGTAGCATGGCACATACTGTGAATATTTCAGTACGTGTATGTGGATTGTACTGCAGGCCTCCCCCAGATGTATCTAGGCACTAGAACCATGAATTCAGCAGCCCAAACACATGCTCTATGATATTTCTGGTTTGAGCATGTGTCTCATTATGGCTTTCTTCAGTGGTTGTGTGTGCATTTCTGATGGGTGTCGTCAGCCACAGTTCCAATGCATAACCTGCATCTTTCAGTAAATGATCCTGTAGGATATCTCCTACTGAACATCTGGTACAGTTGGGAGGTGTGCCAGATATGTGAGGTGTGGAAACCGCAAGGGTTGCCAGCACACACATTCAAGTCGATTCCCTTGGCATTGCTTACAACTTGGCAGTTAATAAACTGGTAGCCATTTCTGTTTAAACTGGTAGCCATTTCTGTTTATGTAGAGCCTACCCTAATCCCTGGGTGGGGGCTTAATTTCTATATTTGTGCAATCTATGGCACCCAGTACTTTAGGTTAGTGTGCTACACGGTAGAACTCCTGCATATTTCTGGCCCTTTCCTTAGGGTGTACAGGGAAAATAGATGTGGTCACTGTCATGTTAAAGCATAGCATTCAGGAATTGATGGAGGATCCTGGATGCTGATGCATGTGACACCTCCAGCATGTCCCCTGTTGGTCTCTGAAAGGTATTTGTAGATAAGATTTTATGTGCTACACACACGTTTGTCTCCACTGGGATGGGTTCCCCTCTGTTGGCCCAGGCTCTGAGTTGAAGAAGGATAGAGGTTCTAGAGATCCTGTAGTATGCTCTTATCCACCTTGTAGCACTTTACAATTTCCACATCATGTAGGTTGTGAAAAGTTAAACAGGGCCTGAAAATTCTTCTCCTTCTTGGCCTAGGTCTATTAGCAGCAGCAGCATAGACTTCAGCTACAAATGAATTAAAGTAGCAGCAACTCCTAACATTCTTTCTGTTGTAGACTCCTTCCCGTGGCTATATTCCAGTAGGTTTTGGAATTCATAGAGAGAACCAGCACTCAGTCTAGATGAATGCTTTATAGCTTGTTGCATAGCTCCACCATGGTGGATTGGTTGACTGGCATACAATTCAGCTGCTTATGCTGTAATTAGCATGCTACAATGTTTATCTTGTTTGTGCAGTGGTGCACGCCTCTAAATAGTACTTACTGAATTTAAAATTCTATGCTACCGTGTAGGGTTTATTGACTACACCTGATTGTCTATGCTCACATTCTAATACTTATTTATAAACCTAACCCTCACTTTGATACTCTGCGTTGTTTCAGCTCACATTCTAAATACATGCCCAATAAGACTAAACTGTGTTCCTTGAAGCTTGATATAACAAACACATATTTTTCACTGCATAATTCACTCTCACAATAGATTTAATATCTTATTTTACACAAATGAACAATGTTTACTGTACTTTAATTATTATATTATTATTACTTGTTTTCTTTTTCACTGTAAATGCAATGGTTTCTGTCATGCATGTACATTTGTAGCATTTTTGCTGAATTGTTATAGTTCACCTTATTGCATTTATGTTACTTTGTTGAAATATGCTCTTACTTATGCCCATTCTAGAAATATCTCTCCGAGTATTTACTGAAAATGGCACTTATCAGCTGGGCATTACTGTATGACAAGTATAAATCACTCAGTCAATCAATTTTGGAGAGGTAGTGCCATTTACAAGTGCTGTAAAAAACATATTAAGAAAACTGATATGGATCAAGATTTATGTGGGGGGGTGGGGAATCAAAAGAGAATTGAGATCTATAAGGATGGACAAGGCTAGAAGTATCTTGTAGATTAAAAGTTTAAGTAATAGCAAGGATTATCTTGGATGGATTAATGTTATAAAATTTAGCTTGAGATGTTCTGTCTTCATATTGCTTAATAACAGTAGTCCATTTCCCTGCTATAATTACATTGTAGTTTGTAAAGTTATTCAAAAAAAGAATAGATTCAAAAAAGATGGTTTGACCCAAGCAGTGAGTATAGATAAATAGCAATAGATCAGGCCTATCTAGAAGAGTAGATCTGAAGATCTGATAAAAGTAACAGCCAACTTAGTCAAAGTTCACAGACCGGGCCAGATTCCAAAAGAGCTGCTGTCAGTGTAAGTCTGCCCTGATCCAAAAAACTTGCTCTCATTGTAATGCTATATGTTAAATTACATCTGATATTTTCTTTAAGAACTCCAATGTGGCATGTGATGTTTGGGATCCACCTGCACTGGGTCTGCGATAGTAGGTTCTCATCATGCTGATTTTATATTTAAACTGTATTAGGTGTTTTCTTACAGTTGTTACATTTTTCATTTACTGACTGAATAACAACTATTATACAATGACTGGCCATTAATATTCAAAAACGAGCACACTGATTGGTCAGCCCAACCAGCATGCCAATTGTAAATCAGAGAATATACCAATGGAAAAAGGTCTGGTCACCCTGACGTTTTTCCATTAGTATATCTCATATTTTTTTTACTTTTCTTTCTTTTTTTAACAAAAAGAGAAAACGGAAGACCTCAAATGAACGAGGGAGATGGCACAGACAGAAATAGGAGGATAATCAGGTATGTTCTGCAAAACTAAAGAAACTTACCCGATTATCCTTTTATTTTGTCTGTCCCAGCACTACCGAACATGCTGACCATGGGTAAATCTTCAATATACCACACCGACGTCATCGGTTATTGCTTAATTATACTATATTTGCTGCATTTCATAGTTGCCTTCTAAAAGAATCATCCTAAAAATTATTTACATGGCATTTTAAGGGCATCACTGTCCTACATAAGAGGAGACTTTTTTTTCAGTTTTTTTTTTCAAATGAGATGTAAATACTACACTAGTACAGGAGACATAAATACTACAACAGTGGAATATCATACAGGAAAACATGTATTTACACTATATCATGGTTTAAATAATATCACAATGGCATGCCCACTGCTAATGAAGACTTACTTTGATGTTAGGCCTATCTATAAACAGGATTACATTGGGGGGCCAGATTCTAAATGACCTGCTCTCAGTGTGAGAGCAAGTCTTTTGGAATCGGGCTTAGTATTGTTAAGATAAGCCAACTTCTTAATATTCGCTTCTCCTGATTTCTTCTTATAGGTGGCTGCAGCAACTATAGTGTAGAGAGATGTCTGTATAAAGTCATGAAAATGCTGTTCAAACAAGTCAGCAACCTTATCATCACTGAGATAAGGGAAGTTATTGAATTATGACCAGTATAATGTAACTGGTCACCACTAATGCAAAATGTTTGGGAGTCTCTGAGGTGTAGGTGTTATGGTTTGACATAGCATACATATTTATTTAACATAATATTTTTTTTTTCTTAACATAGTAATTGTTTTGACTCTGTGACACACCTCCCTGGATATTACATTTTCAGAAGCCATCCTCATTTTTTGATAAATTTCTGCCCAGAAATTATCTGTATTGGCAATTAGCATTTTTGTATCACGAGTAATCCAGAACACAGTGACTGTCCTAATACCTCTTTTCTGTATGCAAGCTATGGTGTTTTATTCACCAATGAAGACAGAATTAAAATGGGCAGTAGCCCTGTAGTATGGATAATGGAAGAAGGGAGCTATGTTTTCATATGCCTTGAGAAAATGAGTCCATAGTATAAATATTAGCAGGTAATCACTTATCGATTCTGCCCTAACTCTGACCAGCATAATGTTGCATAGGGCATTGGGTTAGAATCGAGCCAAAAATGCTGTCATGATCAGAGCTACTACAGTTTAATGTGACCAACCAAGGGAGATGAAAGTATGGTAAAACCATTCAAGCTCATAATGGTCCAGAATGTCCAAGAGGGCTGTACTGTTGTGAATTAGTTAAAGGAATAAACAAAACAGTTTAGTTTGAAAACAGTAACTGTGCCTCAGATGCATTTTTTACATAAGGTTGGCAGGTAAATTGAATGGCAAAAACTGGAATTGAGTGACTTAGCATCATAAGTGGTCCTTGTTTGCCGTCAGTACCTTGGGCAGGAAGTGCCTGCTTTATCTGTATTATACCAGGTCTATTTGTGCTCCCCTAAAGTGGAGCCCTTCTAGTCAGATTGAAGGGTACTAGGAGTGAATTTTTCCACCAGCGAAGACCATCTAGACAGGAAGGGTATCAGACAACATCTGAGAAGATCTTGTCTTGTAATAATCAGTGGTCCTAGTCTAGGTGCAAACAACATATATGCAAAAGAGTGCTTCTGTTCAGCTCCATTCAGAGGTTTTTGCACTCCCATGTCTCTTACATTAGTTTCAATGTATCTTACTTAATCTGCAAACATGGTAAATGAAATGAAATGAAATGAACTGCATTGATGATATAATTTCTTCACTGGCACAGTTAAAATGGGAGAAGGAGAGCGCTTGGTTTGTTTTCCAACTTTTTCTATCTCAAATGCACTATGTTTTGTGAGAGTCTGTGGGAACAATATATCACTGCATCGTATAACTAATTATCTCTAAAGTATGTTTTAAAATATTACTGTAGCACATCTGTTCTCCCATTACATGAAAAACAACACTGCTGTGCTTTCGTAACAACAGCCTAGATGACTGAGTTAATAAAATGGTAATTCACTAACTGATTTTATCTCCCCATTGCAGCAAATGACTGTTGGGTTTTTAGTTCTGGAGTGCAGAATATACACTGATCTGTATTTTACATTATGATTGTTTTACAAGAAGAAAGCTATGATGTTCGATGAGTAATTATAACAAGGCCCTGGATTGGATAAACAGTATATGCAGTAATAAATTAAAGTTTTACAACAGAAATGGTACAATGAGCAACATGCCAGTTTGAAGAAAACATCAAGGCAGTAACAAAGCAATTCAAAGTCAGCAGTGAGGGAATAATTAATTACATGGCATAGATGCAGTGTTACTAGGATACTGTTTTATTTCCTTTCTTGCTACAGCTTTTTTAGCTATAATGTCATTGGAAATAGCTCTTGTTCTAGCCAGTGTTTCCCGAAAAGGTAAACATATGGTTTGATTAATAAATAAATAGGAATAAAGAGATACATAATTAATCACTTAAGGTCACAAGAATGTGTAGACTGGTTGCACAATTATGCAAGTTATTAATATGGTTATTAAGGTTTAAGAAATAATGTAATCACCAGGTATAGTTAGGGCTATCATACATGTATTGTAGTAGGTTTTGCTGACCGCAGTGACTGACAAGAAAAATGGACAGGAAAAAAGCATAACTTCAGGCATTGGCCACACTCAAACAAGAACACATATTTGCTAGTCCATATGTACAGATAGTCAGCCTCTAATTCGGGTCTATATTATAACATCGAACACTCAAAATTTCGAATGTTATAATATCGTCCCACTTCAGTCGAACAATCATAACATCGAACACTCAGAACAGCGACTTTTTCCCAGGGAAAAAATTTGCTGTTCCAAGAAACATATACACACACAAAACAAGCACACCAAAACAACTGCAATCCACAAACATACACTTAAAATCCTACATCTAACCCTACACTAAACTATACATACACTACTATCTATCCACTTACCTTAACCCAAAGCCTAACCCTAAGGTCTGTAACTCTCACACACTCACCTCACCCGCGCCCTTACCGTAATTCACTTAACCCGCCCCTAACCCTACAGTTTGTCACTATCACACACTCAACTCACCCGCGCTCTAACCCTAACTCACTTAACCCTCCCCTAAACCTAAAGTCTGTCACTACTGCACACTCACCTCACCCGCGCCCTAACCCTAAAGTCCGTATCTACCACACACTCACCTTACCCCAGTCTATTTGCTCACTTACCTAAACCCAATCCATAACCTCCGTTCGCTCACTTCCCTAAACCCAGTCCGTAACCATTGCACTACAGTGCTGTAAATAGTGAAGCCATGGAACGGACCACAGAAATCTTACCCTAGGTAAAATTTTGATGTTCCGAGGCTTCGCTATTGTCAGCTTTCGCTCTAAAGGGTTCAATATTATAACATTCAAAATTTTAAAACTTCGATGTTATAATATAGACCCTCTAATTCAGTGTACACTTGGAAGTACTTGCCCATCTAGATTTACATTGATGTTTTTAAAGTTGTTTGATCTTTAATACATCAGGACAGTGAATGTTTATCTTTCAGTGCCATATGCATTATGCATTGTTAGTCTCTCTTTGAAAGTTAACACTGTTTTAACTGCACTGTGATGACCAGGAATGGTGTGAGATAATTAGAGAGTGTTCATCTTTGTTGGAATCCCATGATGTACTATCACAGATGTTCAATTATTTTATTTCCTGTAAATTTAGGGTTTCATCTTCTTTGGTGTTGTTTTGTTATTAATTCAATGGATTTTTTAAATTGTAATACACAAGCATTCACACAAATGGCATAATTCACATAGTTTAACAGATATTAATCCTAGATTACATATTCTATCACATTCTGTGAAACTAAAAAAAGTGAAGGGCATACCTCTCAACTTCTTACACAAGAAATCTGGACAACGTCTTAAATAATGGTGGGATAAAGTCCCTAAAATAGGGACATATTTTAAATATTGCTCTTATAAACTTATAAAGTTGCTTGAATAACATAATGTGAGTAGCATGCATTTTTTCTGAAAGAAATGAAGTCTGAAACTCAAATGTGTGTCATTACTAAGTGACTGCAATGCTCAGTGATTTGCCAGAAAACCAACATTTTTATGAGTAAATGTCTAAACATACAATGCAAAAATCTGGACTTTCTTTGAAAATCTGGACAGTTGACAGATATGGTGAAGGGCCAGAGATGATGCATGTTGTAGCTATGTTGTTTTTAATTTCTCCAAGTCTTTTGGGTTTCTAATAACATGACAGGAATGGACCCCATTACTAAGTCAAAGTACAATGAAAGTTCATGAAATCCCAGGCTGTGTACTACATGAACTACAAATGAACTGGCACCTCACCTAAGTGTCATGTTTAATCATAGCCTCACCTCAGGCTTCGTGCCCACTGAGTGGCGCACAGCTACAGTTATCCCGCTCCACAAGGGAGGATCCGCCTTGGATCCCGGGAACTACCGTCCCATCAGTCTGACAAGCCTGATCTGCAAGAGCATGGAACGCATTATCATGGAACTTATAAACAAAGACATTGGCAACCTTCAAACACTGGACCCCACCCAGTTTGGGTTTGTGAAGGGCCGATCTTGTCTCCTGAATCTGATTGACTTCTTTGAATCAGTCTCCAGAGCTGTGGACGAGGGTAAGGTGGTCCACACAGCCTATCTGGACCTCGCCAAGGCCTTCAACACCATCCCCCACTCTGGAATCATGGGTAAACTTACTAAGCTGGGCATAAATCCCTATGTCACTTGATGGGTTGCCAACTGGCTTACTGACAGAACCCAGACTGTAAACGTAGCCTACTCCAAATCTAGCTCCAGACAAGTGACAAGTGGAGTACCTCAGGGTTCAGTCTTGGGACCACTCTTGTTTGGCATCTACTTCTCTGAAATACAGGCCAACACTAAGGGACTCTGGCTAACAAAGTTTGCAGATGACTGCAAACTGTGAGCCATTATTGAATCCCCAAATGATGTGGATATTCTACAAAAAGGCCTTACGGAAACAGATGCCTGGTGCCAGAGCCATGGGCTCAAGCTTAATGCCAAGAAATGTATAGTTATCCCCTTTGGAAAAAAACATGTACCCATGTATTACCACATAGGTGGCAGGATGTTAAACATCAAAAGTGTGATGAGAGACTTAGGGACACAGGTGGACAGTGGTCTCACTTTCGATAACCACATTGCCACAACAGTCAGGAAATCCTTCTATGTGGCACACCTCATCACTAAGGGCTTTTCATCCAGAAAAAAGGAGGTCATTGTCTCACTGTACTCATCTCTCATTAGACCCATTATAGAGTATAATGCCCCGTTTGGTATGTACCTCACAAGACATCTGCAAAAGTTGGAAAGGCCACAGAAATACCTCACTAAAAGAATCACAGGCCTAAAGCAGATGCCATATGCTGACCGTCTAAAAAAACTCCAGCTATACTCTGTGGCATATTGTCTACTCAGAGGTGATCTCTGCTTAACATACAAGGCCATGTCAAACCCTGAGCTGTTGGACATGCTCCACTTAAAGAAATCCCAATCCCTCAGAGCCACACACTCCAGGAATCTAAACCTTGTCATCACAATGAAGAAAACATGCTGGAGGGATAGGTTCCTGACCCAGAGAGACTCCCCATACTCTGGAATAGACTGCCCATACATGTCAAGCAGAGTGCCTCATTGGCCCTCTTCAAAAGGAACCTTGACGATTAGATGGGAGATAGGAAATTCACCCTGGGGATCATGTCAGTCACCCTGCTAGATAGGGGCCCAGAGAATTAAATATTGTGGGAAGAAATATCCAAGGAATTGTTATGGCTAGGCTTGCATAGGCCCTAGGGCTGATAGCCTAGTACCAACCTATGAACCTAAGTATTGTTTCACTCTTTGATGTTAGCCAAAAGTGCTCTTCGCAGCACCCACAATGTGCCCAGTAATGACTCCTTCTGCAATTTGTACAGTGTTACATGAACTGGTAACATATCTAAATACAATTGTAAATTCTTTTTTATAAGACCAATTGCGCTTACTACTATTGGAACTGTCTGGGTATCTTTCTTCCACATGGCTCTCGTTTCTGCCTGCAGATCGAGGTATTTTATGACGTTGTGTCTCTCTGTATGCAAGACACTGTAGTCAGTAGGTGTGGTGATTTCAATGATCAATGCTACTTTTGTCTTCTTTTCTTGGACCACTATATCTGGTTTTCTAGCATCTATCTTTTGGACTGTTGGTATTGGGCGATCCCATGTGATGTAAACTTCATCATTTTCTATGATTCTCTGTGGCTCATGTTTCCAGTGTTATTCAACCACTTCGATACCATAAAGTTTGCACAATCACCAGTGTAACAATTTCGCCACATTATTATGCCTTTCAGTATACAGTCCCTCTGCCATTAGAGAGTCACAACCAGTAATAAGGTGTGTGACTGTTTCCAATTCAGTTCCACAAAACCTACATATGTCTGTTTCTCCCACATGCTCAATGGACTTAGTAAACCAGCATGTACGTAGCCCACTATCCTGGGCTGCCAATATTAACCTTAACCATTCCTGCATTCGTTCTTGATAAACATGAGGCTCCTCCAGAAGTTTTCTATACTTGCAACTATTATTTATGTTTTTTCCACATTTCTTGCCTTCTCACCTGGTCCTTCACCTTATATTCTTTCTTTTCTTTTTTAGCACATTCAGTTGCTGCCTGGTTTTTATCCACTTCTGGTTTGATTTCCATTCCTGCTTGACGTCAATATGCTTCTGCTAAATTAAGTAGAGATGTCATCTTAGATTTATTCTCCTCATGTTTCAAAACTTTCACCACATTTGGATCTTGTGAGGTCAGTAGATATGTGTGGAGTCCCACGATTGTAGATCTATACATGTAATCAATTTCAAGGAGGCCAATCCCTCCTTCAGAACAGGGAATATATAATCTTGGTATACACTGATTTTTATAAATCATTTGGTGAGCATGAAGCATCCTTCTTGTTTTAATATCCAATATATCCAACACTTTTTGGGGCCAGTCAATCAATCCAAAACTACAAGTTAAGACAGGAAGAGCAAACTGATTTATAGCTTGGATCTTGTTCCTAGATGTCAATGCTGTTTTCAGGATTAATTTAAGTCTTCTAAAGTACTCCTTAATAAGCTTTATTCGCATTTGTTCATGTTTTATTGCTGATCATTCATCAATTCCCAAGTATTTACACACCCCCTCTTGCTCAAGTTCCTTAATATCACATTCTTGTCCCAAACTGATGTTTTCCTGGTACTGCAATTTTCCTTTTTTAAAGGTTGCTTTTGCACATTTATCAAGACCAAATGACATTCCAATATCATCTGAAAAAGTTTTGACAACCTGCAGGTGTGCTTTCAGTTCCTCATCTGATGAGCTATATAATTTTAAATCATCAACAAAGAGAAGATGAGAAGTCATTAAACTTTGTTGTTTTCTAGAAGCCAAATTATAGCCATGGCCTAAGCTGTTAAGTAAACAGCTTAATGGGTTAATGGCAAGGCAGAATAGCAAGGGTGACAGAGAGTCACCCTGGAATATCCCCCTTTGAATTTTTATATAATTATTTGTCCTTTAACATGGCTTAATTGCACAGTGGTCTGCCACTGTTTCATGGTTACTGTAATGTAGTCAATCAGTGTGGAGTTTATCTTATACATTTTAAGCACTCTTTTATCCATGAATGTGGGATACTATCAAATACTTTTTTGTAGTCAATCCATGCCATACTTAGGTTCTTCCCCTCTTACAATTCTCCACTATAACTTTGTTTAACAACAAATGGTCCTGTGTTCCATATGACTTTCTTTTATTGCCCTTTTGTTCTACTGCCATAATTGAGTTTTCTTTTAAATGACTATAAACTCTGTCGGCGTCAATTCCCGTGTATATTTTGTACGTTGTCGGAAGACAAGTTATTGGTCTATAATTTTTAGGGTAGCTTGCAGGTTCACTCTTAAGTAAGAGCATTGTTTTTCCTGTTGTTAACCAGTTTGGTGTATGTTGGGGGTGAGCATATAAATAGTTCTTACTCATGGCTAAATCCTCGTGTAAAGAAGTTAATACTTTAAGCCAAAAGTTAGGTACTGCATCTGGGCCTGAGGTTTTCCAGTTAGAGGCTTTTCTCAGCTTTATTTCAATCTCTCTGGCTGTTATTTCATCCCATTTCATATCCTGTACCTTTAAACTTCTTATTCTCTCTTTTACTTCTTCTATCCATTTAGCATCTTTGTTATGTTGCACAGGATCTTCATAGATACCTCTCTAAAATGTATAGACTTTTTCTTTTTTTGGCAGTCTATCAATTCCTTTTACCTTATTTCCCAATTCTCTATAATCCTTGTTTGAGTCATCAGTAAATTGTTTATTTTGTGCTTTTCCCTTATATTTATCTTCGTATCTTCTAAGTCTTTCTGCCTGTTTTGACATTTTTAGTTTGTTATCTCCAATAGTGCATAATAGATCCCGGTCTGTTCTAATACTGCACATTGTCATGTAAGGGTCATGGCATGATTTTCTGGGTGTTCTCTTATGTGCTTGACAGTCCATTTTTCTTTGAGCATTGGGGGATATCTAGTACAACTGTGCATGTCTGCTGCATTTCTTTATGTCTCACAAGCTGACTCTAAACCAGAACCTGAACCTACACCTGTAGATTTGTTGCTTTTGTTGTTTAATGGACTGATAATGCCAATGTCTGGTAGAGTTTATGGCAGTAGATGCAAATGTCACTAAAGGGAAGCAGAAGGGCATGTAGCTCTCATTTGCTCCTCATGTTATTGAATGTCCTTAATTTTGTGTCATATTTTTTCACTGTTTCTCAAAAAATGTTTGATCTTTATGGCAAATCACCAAGGATTAGAGTCAGTCAATAATGCCTGTCATTATAGTTTCATACTTAGTATTCAGAAAATGCACATTGATACAAATCCCATTATTCGATTAACATTTTAAGTGAATTAGAGCAATATTTGAAAAGCTTTTGTTCATCATCATTATTTTTTTTGGTGTAATTAGATCTAGCAAAGTAATTCTGTAGTACTGCTGTGGTGTTGTCTGAACTCTGAAGAAACTCTTTTTTTTTTTTCAAAACAGGTTTATTGTTTTAACATATGAGAGAAATATCCATTATTTAAGTAATTAAAAAATAAAATAGATATATATATAATATTCAACAACACAACTATTTAAATTTACAAGACATCATCTACAATCAATCAGATCATTAAAACTAAAATACTATGCTATTGAAATTAAATTTTTTTTTTAACAAATTTTGTAAATTATCCTATAAAAATATATAAGATGTTTTTCTCTTCATAGATTATCTTTATTATTTATTTTATTCATCATCAAAGGTGTATAAAAGATCTATGTAAAAATTTCATGTATAAAGTCTCCAGACAATGGAACAGGGCAAGAACCCAATATATATTAATATATATTTTATCTGTTGATTTGGGTGGGTCCCCATTAATAAGTGAAATAATCAATTAGTATAGTATAAAACTGGGAAAAAAAGATAATTTATGTAATTTTGAAAGTGTTATGAATCAGAAACTTATTATGTTTATTTTTATCTTTAAAAATTTAATATCAAATGAAATCATTTAACTGTTATAAGAGATTCTTCTATTTTATTAATGAGATGTTGCCTAAAGCGTCTGAGAGATTAACTCCTAAAGGTCTGAAAGATCAAATTGTTTTTCTCTCTTATCTCATTTTTAACTTTTTAATCATCTATCACTTTTACTTTAATTTTGTGATATTATCTGATAGCTAAATGAGTTCCTTCAGAAGTAGATGACAAAATGAGTTCCTGAGCATACATTATAGGAAAGATAATAATCTATATTTAGGAATACTTAGGGTGCCATCCTATAAAGTTACTTAGAATATAAATATATAATAATACAATAATAACCAATAATAACAGGTGTGTGTTTAGCAATAAGTAAAATTGTAATTAATAACTATACCATATTATGGATTACAATCATATTTTTTATTTATTATTTACATAGATTTTTTATGTGTTAGCTTAGCTTCCCAATCTTTCCATTTTAATCTTTCCCACTGATCTATTAATAAAGTAATAACTTAATCTAATAGGTTAATAATAGAGAATAATATTAAAAGTCTAAAAGAAATTAAAAAGAGTCTGGAAAAAGACCAGCTATTATTTAAAGCTTATTTAGGTTCATTAGGGCAATCAATAGGTTTTTGTAATAAATTTTAGTAGTCAGTTTTTAATTTTTTTGTTTTTGGAATAATTATTGATTTATTTAATGTATTATAAATATTATTGGATCATTATTAATAATAATTATTGCCATAGTAAAAACCATAAAAAAAAAATATATTATTCCAAAAGTAAATTAAGAAATTTCTATTATAAAAATATTATAATAGGTATTATTTATATGTATTATAATATCTTACCTAAATAGTTATAGTGTTATAAATACCTAAATTATAATTCTTTACACTTAATGAATATTTTTGTTATATATAGTTTTATTTCAGTTTTCTTCATATGAAAATAGGTTTAATTTTTTTTTTTTTATCAAATTAAATCAAAAAAGAAAGCATTTTAGATCAAGATCTCAAAGAGAATCATAGAGATTCATAGAGACTGCAATTAGGAATTAGATCATCTAATCTCTATTTCAACAACCTCTATGTCAGTATGTTTTTGATCAAATTATTTCTCAAGGCCATTACTGTTTCTGACTCTAGTAGTGGAGAAAGTATATCCTGTTTTGTACCTTAAAGTGGAAAGTGGACATAAAAGTGGACCTTAATATAAGCCAATGTTTTTTTGTATAAATTTTTCCTACTTTAATATAATGCAATGTTCCTTTGTATAAATGCTCAATTAGATTTACAAATGCATCTGAGAAATCAAATTTACAAAATGCATCTGAGAAGTTTTAGCAACACTGAATCAAATGCTGAACTTATATCACAATTAATGCTGCTTAAAATCTTTCTTTTCTAATTGCAAAATCAATTAATGTTAAAGCCTGTCTGATATTAATCTATATTGCTATTTATTATATCAATCTATTTCTCAAGCTATCATCAATGATGCCTTGTCTGATTATATCTAATGAGATGGGGATGATTGTTACATCTGTTGGATCTTATTAGAGCCTAAAATTGGTGAAGAAATGTAAGTAACAAGATGGGGAGATAATATGTTTGGTTTTAAATAAAACCTTATATGTATTAATGAATATTGGTAGAGATAAATTTTATTTTATCTCTGGTATTATATATATCTAGTATAATGAAAATAATAATTTAGTTTTTTATTTGTGTAATATTAGAATTATATAAAATACTCTGTGTAATAGTTTTGTCTTAAGTTTGGCTTTGTTTGATTTAATGTTTGTGGTTAGTGTACTTTTATTTAATCTTTAGGTTTCA